>NW_026992274.1:0-233693 GCF_028769735.1 Zonotrichia leucophrys gambelii
TGTTTTGATTTGCTTTTTTTCTGGTAAAGAACTGTTATTCCTTCTCCTATATCTGTGCCTGAAAGCCCTCTTAATTTCAAAATGATAATAATTCGGCAGGAGGGGTTTACATTTTCCATTTCAGGGGCAGCTCCTGCCTTCCTTAGCAGACACCTGTCTTTTCAAAGCAAGACAAGGGGAAAGGTTCAAAGCCTTGGTTATAATGCAAATAAAGTCTGAAGGAACAAAAAAAAAAAAAAAATAGGAATTGGGGATGTCCAATTAGTTCCAGATGCAGGGTGAAATTTCTTAGGATGGGATTTACAGGTGCAGTTTGACATTGGAGTGCTCTCAGAGAAAGGGAAAATGGTAGTTAAATGTTGGGAATTTAGCTGACTAGAGACTGGAAAAACACAAGACTGTGGCTGATTCCAAATCCTGCACCTGCAAGATAACGTGTCCTTGGGCCTAGCTGAGTATGATAAAGAAATGAACAGCGAGACGTGAGAAGTAGAGAACGTAGGCCCAAAGGAATGAGGAAGAGTTGATGGTATAGTTTAACCAATAGATTGCTTGGCTTACAGAATATTCATAAGCTTATTACTTGCTGTATAAGTGTCTGATGCTCTCTTCAATAAACGGAACTTGCTTATCACTCATATTGAGTGTCTGAGTCTCCCCTCACCGACAAATGGCTCATCCCCGACAAAGGCCTCATTCTGCTACAAATGGCGCCTGAACAGCGACCCTATGGACCCCTGCGTGCCACGGTCAGTGCAGTATTTTGGTGTCAGTCCCGACGCAGCCCGGGAGGCACAAAAAGCGGGCTCCGCTGAGACAGAGTAAGGATCCATCCTGAACTAGGTGAAGTGTCTGGGAGAGGTGAAGGGTCTGTGGAGCTAAAGCTGAAGAAGAGGCCGTGTTCCAGAGACAGCAAGGAGACAGAGAAAGAAAAACAGAAAAACCACGAGATCAATCTGCCCCCGACCTAGGAATTCCTCCGATAAAGAAGAATTAGTGCTAAGTGTCATGCAAGATGAATATGTATGAACTTATTGTGAAACTGTATGCATATGCATTTGGAAGGGGGATAAAAGGAGGTCTGAAATCTTCAGGGGTACGCATGCCCTTTTGGGGAGTCTTGCGTCCGGCGCGCGTCGTAATAAAAGCATACCGGGCTTTACAACTTTTATAAAGTTGTGAGGTTTCTTCTTTTCTCCGCAAAACATTTTGGCGAGCCAGGCAGGAGTTCTCTGTCCCCACGGGGGCAGGGGGGATAGACGGACCTCCATGGCGCGCACCAGGATTTTTTCCTGGTGGGGCTCCGCTTGTCTCAACTTGCCACCTGCGAGGACAGACAACGACCCGCTGGCCTGCGGAGGAGAATACGGTATGTACTATGGGGCCCCAGGGGGGGAGGAAGAAGAGAAAGGGACTAAATCACCCAGAGACGTCTGGGTTCATGGGTTCAGCTGATAGAGCAGCTGTATTAGAGACGGGGTTCAGCTGATAGAGCAGCTGTATTAGAGGCTGGGTTCGTCGTTCTGATAGAGCAGACCGCTAGCGGCTTTGGGGGTAAGCCGGGTGAACCCGTGTATGTGTGTATTGGGGATTCATAGTTCTGATAGAGCAGAACTGGTGAGCCCGTGTGTGTTCTGTTTGTGTGTGTGATGTCCAGACACTGTGTTGCTGTATGGTTAATGTGTGTGGTCAGTGCACTGTGTTTGTGATCGTGCAGGTGATAAGTGTATGGTGTATAAAAGAGAGTAAATCTACAGTGACCTACAGTGCGGGGGGGGGTCAGTACTCCCCGTGTTTGAAGCAGCTGAGTGAGGCCAGAGGCGCCAGCTGCACCAGGCTGCGGGGGCAGGGAGAGAAGTGCCCTGCGGAGAAGCGAGTGGAGGAATGTCAGTGATGGTATTTATCGTGTTTGAATGTAGTGATTTGTGTAGATTTGGTACATTTTAACCGTGAGTATGAGCTCAGAGAGTTCCTTTGCCTTGGATGTTTGGACTTGATCTCTAGACTGTGTGCTGTTATTTTGATTGTGTCCAGGAAAAATTGATTTGAGTAAATGCCGAATTATGGTGTGCTGTGTTGTGTTGAGAAAAGTGAGCACTTTGAGAAATATGCCCTTTCCCAGTGATTTTGTGTGGTGATTTTCTTCCGCTGCTTTGTGGTAATTTGATTCTCAGACTGTATAGTGGTGTTTGTGGAGATTTTAAGATTTTGTTGCAACAAGAGTAGCATTTTACATAGGAGAACTATAGTACAGTGATTTATGTTTAACTTCGATAAAGCGAGTTAAAGGAATTCCAAGAATTCTCCCCCTCACAGTAATTCAAGCCTTGGCTCTAGTGAATTTGAGATAAGGGGGAGGGGGGGGAGTGAGTGTGTGTGTCTATGGGCATATCAGAGTTTCAGCTGTGACTAGCACAGCCTTTTTGCAAAGCAGCAAAACAAGTGTAAGTAGACACAGTGCTTAATTAGATTGTGCAAGAGGAGAACTAGAAAAGACTGATATTTTGTAAAACAGAGTTTATATAGAAGAGGTGAATGAGATGAATTAGTTAATGAGACTTATGAGATTTATGAGACTTCAGTTGGTACTGCAGTAAGTCTTTACTGGAAACAATCTGCTGTAGGGATTTAAAGTTCTCTGTAACAAACAGAATAGCCTGCCTTTGTGAGCAATTTCGGGGAGCCTTTGGTACATCAAGAGGCTAGCAGGCTGTGTGAGGTGACAGTGGCTGCGCCCTGGACACAGGGACAGCTCTGGATGCCCTGTCTCCCCAGGGAACACGGGAATGGCCTGTGGGCAAAAGCTGGATGTGCAGGTATTATTGCAGTGCGGTGTTTATGAGAAACACTGGTATTGCTGTTTTGCTGTTCCAATAAGTGTCAGGGTACACGCCCCGAGTGTGAATTAAAGGTTTCTGGTCAAGCGGATTCAGAACCTAAGGTCTTAGAGCTTGTGTGTGAGAATCACATTTGATACCTGCCACCTGGAGCTGTGTGTATAGGAGGAAAACTGAGAAACTACTGTGAAGGTCTGTAAAAAGGTTTGAATGGAAGCGAGATAGGGCAAGGAGAAATAAATAATGAGAACTGGCCAGAGCAAACAGGTTCCTAAATTAGCCCCTTTTGGGAGGGGCTCATTGGGAGGAGGTTGCCAGTAAGAGCAGCTCAGAAAATAAAAAGATTTATAGTGCTTCATTGCTGTTAGTACTGTTTTATAATAGGAAGATAAATGGGATAGTTTTTGTATGCTGAAATGTCTTTTGTTTTAAGAAATCACCCAGAATGACAAAGAGACTGTGAGATCAGACCGCTCTCTGGTCTTGGCCCTTGAAAAGGAAAACAAGGCAAAGAGAAAGCAAATCAGACATGTTGTTCAGCATGCAGCATAAGATAGCAACATATGAAATCAGGCAAGGATTATCACGCTGAAATGCGAAGCAATCACAGTTCGCAAAATGAGTACATATGATTTGTAAAGGCTTCCCCCAAGGTAAGCGAGGAGGGGTAAAGGTAACCTTCCCAAAAGGGAAGAATTTTTGTCAGCACAAGGGTCATGTGTTCAGTTTTAAATAAAGCTTTAGTACCTGTGGAGAATGTTTATGTTGTAGTGTGGGGAATGAACAACTGGCCAGTCTGAGAAGGCATACTTTTGCAAACCTTTAAAGTAACATGTGTACTATGTGTACCTAAAAGCTTTTGTACAATTCGCTCAATTTGCTAAACATTCTCAAATGAGAAAGGTTACTCTGGAGGCAAATAATATAAAGATGTTAGGCTTAATATTAACAGACACTGAAATTAAGAAAGACATTAGTAAGGAGATATTAGAATAAGTAAATAAGTGTTTTCAAGGGTATGGGCCTCTGCTGCACCAGGGAGAGTGAAAGATGCTCCCCCATGGGATGCTCCCCCATCAAGCTTAATGAAAGAACACAACCAGTGAGAACTGAGTAGTACCCTCAAAAGGAAGGTAAGAAAGGAATCAGTCCAATAACTGGTAGTACTGGATTAAGGGCTGTCAATAAGATAACACAGAATTTGTACCTTGTGGTAGCAAATCCATAGACCTTACTAACCTTGTTTAACACCTGAGCTAACCTGGTTCACTGTTTTAGGCCTAAGAGATGCCTTCTTTTGCCTCCCTATCCACGAAGCCAGCCAGAACATTTTTGCATTCAAACACAAGCTCACATAGTCCATGTGTCTGGAGGCTTCAAAATTCTCCACTCCGAGTGGAGAACAGCTTGCAAAGACCCAGAGTCCCAGGAAGCTCCACAAGAGGAAAGGAGGCTGTTGCAGTACATTGATGATCTTCTAGTAGCCACTCAGACGAGGGAAGCGAGAGAAGCCTGGACGGTAAGCCTTTTGAATTTCCTAGGACTCCAAGGACGCAGAGTCTCAAAGAAAAAGGCACAGGTAGTGAAACAGAAGGTAATCTCCAGACCCCTCTATGCTCTTATTGCCAATGGGAACTGAGATCTCCAGTGGACAAGAGACACCACACGGGCCTTTCGCCAGCTAGAGAGTCCCCTCATGTCGGCTCCAGCTTTGAAACTTCCAGATGTAAGTAAAGCATTCTTTCTATTTTTCCATGCAAGGAATTGCTCTGGGAATATTGGCTCAAGACTTGGGTCCATACCGGAGGGCAGTTGCCTACTTCTCTAAGCAACTAGATGCAACAGCCAAAGGATGGCCAGGTTGCCTCAGAGCTGTAGCAGCAGTTGTGCTGAACATTCAAGAGGCACACAAGTTTACCCTGGGACAAAAATGACTGTGCTAGTGTCCCACACAGTGTCCGCAGTACTGGAAGTAAAGGGTGGCCACTGGCTTTTCACCAGAGAGGTTTCTGAAATACCAGGCCATCATGGTAGAGCAAGATGATGGAGAGATAGTGGTGACTAATATTGTCAACCCAGCTTCTTTTCTCAGTGGAATCAAGGAAAAGCAGTACACCATGATTGCCTAGAGACCATTGAAGCTACCTACTCCAGCCGCCCAGATCTAAAGGACACTCCTCTGGACGATGCAGAGACCTGGTTCACTGACAAGAAAGCGACATTGCAAAGTTCACAGTGACTACCTGCAGAGAGGTAATAGAGTCTGGACCCTTACCAACAGGTACCTCTGCACAGGATGCTGAGATAAATGCATGGGCCCATGCCTTAGAAACAGCAAAAGGCATTCAGAGTCATGCATGCACATGGAGCCATCTGGAAGGAGAGGGGACTGCTGACCTCACAGGGAAAGAAGAGACAATCCAGCTGCTGGAAGCAGTTCAGCTACCTGAAAAAGCATATTAAGGCACACCAGAGAGTGAGCTTAAAATTGGAGGAAAGAAATGAGCTGGCGGATGGAGAGGCAAAGAAAGCAGCAAAGGGTGAGGTACAGATTTTCCTCGAAGGTAAGCCATAATACAATAATACTGAGACAGAGTAATCCATCCTGAACTAGGTAAAGTGTCTAAGAGAAGTGAAGAGTCTGTAGAGCTAAAGCTGAAAGAGAAGCCGCATTCCAGAGACAGCAAGGAGACAGAGAAAAAAAACCAAAAAAACCGCGAAGTCAATCTGCCCCGACCTAAGAATTCCTTCGATAAAGAAGAATTAGTGCTAAATGTCGCGTAGAATGAATATGTATGAACTTAATTTGAAACTGTATGCATATGCATTTAGAAGGGAAGATAAAAAGGAGACTCGGAGTCTCCAGGGGCACGCACGCCTTTTGAGAGGCTTGCGTCCGACGCGCGTTGTAATAAAGGCATACCGGGCTTTACAACTTTTACAAGTTGTGAGGTTTCTTCCTTTCTCCGCAAATCATTCTGGCGAGCCAGGTAGGAGATTCAGGAGATATTTTCCGTCTCCATCTCTGTCCCCGCAGGGGCAGGGGGACACCGACGGACTCCTAGGCGCACCCCAAGATTTTCCTAGAAGAAGTTCCGCTCGCCTCGACTTGCCTCCTGCCGAGACAGACAAGAACCTGCTGGCCGCGGAGAAGGACACGGTATGTACTAGGAGCCCCTGGGGAAAGAGAGAAAAGAACAAGGAAAGAACAAGAGAATTAACGACCCAGAGACGTCTGAAGATCAGCCGATAGAGCGGCTGTATTAGAGACGGGGTTCGTTCCATCGTCGTCCTGATAGAACAAGACTGCCAGCGGCTCCGGAGTAAGCTAGCTGCAGCTGATAGAGCGGCTGTATTAGAGACGGAGTTCGTCGCCTCGTCGTCCTGATAGAGCAGGACTGCCAGCGGCTCCGGAAGTAAGCCGGGTGAACCCGTGTATGCGTGTATTAGAATTCAGATTCTGATAAGAGAGAGCTGAATTCGCGTATGTTTCTTCTGTTTGTGCGTGTGTGAGTGGTGTCCGGACACTGTGTTGCTGTGTGTTGCATTGTGTGATCAGCGCGCTGTATTTGTAAGTTGTGTAAGTGTATAAAGTGTATGATATATAGAGAGCAAGCTGTGCGGGGGGGCGAAAGTTCTGCCCGCCGCTTGAGAGGCTGAGTAAACACCGGCCGAAGCAGGCTGTGCGGGGGCGGAGAGCACCCGACAGAGAAAACAGAGTGAACTGTGAAAAGCGTGCGCGAAAGCGTTATTGAGTAAAAGTGGTAAATTGTAGTGTAAGTTGTGCGTGCTTTCACCGTAGCTAGACGAACCCGAGGGGTTCCTCTGCCTCAGTGGTTTAGACTCGACCCTTAGGAGTTCGTGAATCCGGTGAATTTTTAGATAAATAGAAGAGACGAACGAGTTCACTTAGAAAGACTCTACCAGACTTCAGCTGGCATTCTTGTAAGTCTAGACTGAGAACAGCCTGCCGTAGAAAATTTAGAGCTCCCTGTAATAAATGGAATAGCTTGCCTTTGCGAGAAATTTCGAGTAACCTTTGGCGCATCAAGAGGCTGGCACGCTGCGTGAGTATTATTACAGTGCGTAGTTTGTGGGAAACGCTAGTATTGTTGTTCTAGCAGGCGACAGGGCACGTGCCCCAGGTGTAAACGAGAGGTTCCTGATCAAGTTGATTCAGAGCCTAAAATCTTAAAACTTGTGTGTGAGAAATCACATCTAGTACCTGCCACTTAGAGTGTGTAGGAAGAAGACTGGAAAGCTACTGTGAAGTCCTGTGAAAAGAAGTTTGAGTAGAAGCAAGACAGAGCAAGAAAGAGATAATGGGAACTAACCAGAGTAAGGAAGTTCCGCAAGCCAGCCCCTTAGAGTGCATCTTGGCCCACTAGAAAGAAGTCACTAGCGGGGGGGCTCTGAGAATAAAAAAGATCTAATCCAGTATTGCACACGCTAGTAGCCCTTATATAGGCTAGAGGACGGAGCAAGGTGGCCACCCACTGGAACCCTGGACTATAATACTTTACTGCAGTTGATGTTGTTTCTAAGACGAGAAGTAAATAGAATGAGGTCTCGTATGCTGATATGTTTTTTGTTTTAAGAAACCACCAAGAGTGGCAGAGGGACTGTGAGATTAAGGCACCCTCAGACCCACTGGTCTTGGCCCTTGAAAAGGATAACAAGGCAAAGAGAGGGCAAATCAAACGCTGCTGTTCAGCATGCAGTATAGGACAACAGTGTATGAGATCAGATAAAGTCTATTGTTCTGAAGAGCAAGAACGGGACACATTTGAGTGGGTGAAACATCCTCCAGCTCCTCCCCGAAGGAGAATAGTTAAAGAAGTCGAGGCTGATGCTGAAGATGAAGAAGAAGGAAGCCTCCCCAAAAAAGAAGAAGAAGAAGACTCAGGTGGAGAAGGCACATCTACTAGAGCCCACCCCACCCGTGAGAGTCCAATTGCATCTAAGACTAAGAAGCAAGTAGTGCTACAGGCCCCTCTGCGACAGGCAGTGGGACCAGAAAGAGGTAGATTAATGATTAAAGTGCCATTTACCACCCTTGATTTAGAAGCATGGGAAAGGGTTGCGAGAAATTACCGTGTTGACCCGATACTCACTGCCAAACGCCTAAGGTATGTTATCAAACAGCACAACCCAGACTGAGCTGACATCCAGCTACTACTAGATGCTTTCACTGAGACAGAGAAGCAGCTGATCTTAAAGACAGCTAGAAATTTAGCAGAGGATTACTGTAAAGCCACCCAGCTAGATGTAAAACAACAGTTCCCCCTCCAAGACCCAGAATGAGACCCTAATGTGTCGGCAGAGGTAAAGAAATTAGCAGAGTATCAAGAGGAGATAGTAACAGGAGTAGAAAGAGCTATTCCAAAAACCATAAACTGGTCTGCCTTATATTCACTTAAGCAGAGACCTTCTGAGACTCCATCTGAATTTCTAGAGCGTTTAAGAGATACCATGCGTCGTCATACATCATTAGATCCGGAGTCTGAAATAGAGATAAACCAACTAGTTAATTCATTTTTGGGGCAGTCTGCTGGAGATATCAGGCGTAAACTTCAGAAGATTCAGAGAGCAGACGCGAGAAATCTTGAAGCCTTGTTAGAAGAAGCCTAGAGAGTATTCAGTAACCGAGAAGAAAGATATAAACGGAGAATGAAAAGGTTAGTGGCAGTGGTACAGGAAGAAAGGCAAAAGAAACACAACCAGGGCCCACCGAGACAAGGACCACCTCAGTTGAGCAGAGACCAGTGTGCAATCTGCAAAAGAATTGGTCACTGGAAAGACCAATGCCCAGAACGAAGAAGGAGTGACCAACAGATGGCTGCACACGTACAAAACAACTGAAGAAGACCGGGGGATCCTGCCCCAGCGGATCCACTGGTTATAACAATGAAGCTAGGAGAAGAAGAGAAAAGGGTAGAATTTTTAGTTGACACAGGAGCTACATATTCAGTCCTAAATAAAGCCTTAGTGCCTGTAGAAAATGATTATGTTGTAGTGCAAGGAGCAACTGGCCAGTCTGAAAGGGCATATTTTTGCAAACCTTTGAAGTACAAATTGGGAAAACAATGGAGTATTCATAAGTTCTTATACATGCCTAATTCACCAAGAGCACTCTTAGAGAGAAATTTATTAGAACAATTACAAGCCACCATCATATTCAAAAATGGAGAAATTACTCTAGAGGTGAATGATCAAAAGTACATAGAGGCACTAAGTTTAACTCTGACTGCTACTGGCATTAAAGAAGAAATTGATGAAGAAATATTAAGTCAGGTATTTCCCGGAGTGTAAGCCTCTGATGTGCCAGGAAGGGCAAAAAATGCCTCTCCCATAGTAATCAAACTCAAGGAGGGAGCGCAGCCAGTGAAAATCAAGCAGTACCCCCTAAGGAAAGAGGACAAGAAGAGAATCAGCTCAATAATCGAAAATTTTCTGCAACTAAGATTGCTGAAAGAATGCCAATCTGATTTTAATACTCCCATCCTGCCTGTTCAAAAATCTGATGAGACATACCGGATAGTACAGGATTTAAGAGCTATCAATAAAATAACAGAAGATCTGTATCCAGTTGTAGCCAATCCATACACTTTATTAACTTGCTTAACACCTGAGCTAACCTGGTTCACTGTTCTAGATTTAAAGGATGCCTTCTTTTGCCTCCCCATCCATGAAGCCAGCCAAAAATTCTTTGCATTCGAATGGGAAAGCCCTAAAAGTGGGCGCAAAACCCAGCTCACATAGACCAGACTACCACAAAGTTAGAAAAATTCCCCCACCCTGTTCGGAGAACAACTTGCAAAAGATCTAGAATCCTGAGAAGCCCCACAGAAAGAAGGAAAGCTTTTGCAGTATGTTGATGACCTTCTACTGGCCACTCAGACAAAAGAAGCATGTGTAGCCTGGACGGTAAGCCTTTTAAATTTCCTAAGACTCCAAAGATACAGAGTATCCAAGAAAAAAGCACAGATAGTGAAACAGAAAGTAGTCTACCTAAAGTACGAGGTGAGTGCTGGGCAACGGACTTTAGGGCAGGCTCGCAAGGAAGCCATATGCCAAACCCCAAAACCCCAGACCATAAAGGAACTCCGAACGTTCCTAGGCATGGCAGGGTGGTGCCAGCTGTGGGTCTATAATTATGGACTACTCGTCAGACCCCTCTATGCTCTTATTGCCAATGGAAACAGAGATCTCTAGTAGACGAAAGAAGCAACACGGGCCTTTCACCAGCTAAAAGATGCCCTCATGTCAGCTCCAGCTTTGGGACTTCCAGATGTGAGTAAACCATTTTTCCTATTTTCCCATGAGAAGCAGAGAATTGCCCTGGGAATACTGGCTCAAGACTTAGGTCCATACCGAAGGGCAGTCGCTTACTTCTCTAAGCAACTAGATGCAACAGCCAAAAGATGGCCAGGTTGCCTCAGAGCTGTAGCAGCAGTTGTGCTGAACATCCAAGAGGCACGCAAGTTTACCCTGGGACAAAAATGACTGTGCTAGTGTCCCACACAGTGTCTGCAGTGCTGGAAGTAAAGAGTGGACACTGACTTTCACCGCAGAGGTTTCTGAAATACCAGGCCATTATGGTAGAGCAAGATGATGTAGAGATCGTGGTGACTAATATTGTCAACCCAGCTTCTTTTCTCAGTAGAAACCAAGGAGAAGCAGTACACCACGATTGCCTGGAGACCATTGAAGCTACCTACTCCAGCCGCCCAGACTTAAAAGATACCCCCCTAGACGACGCAGAGACCTGGTTCACTGATGGGAGCAGCTACGTTGCTGATGAGAAGCGATATGCTAGATATGCAGTGACCACCTATAGAGAAGTAATCGAGTCTAGACCCTTACCAACAGGCACCTCCGCGCAGAAGGCCGAGATAATTGCCCTGACCCGTGCCTTGGAAAGAGCAAAAGAGAAGAGAATAAACATCTACACAGACTCGAGGTATGCATTCAGAGTTGTACATGCACATAGGGCCATCTGGAAGGAGAGGGGGCTGCTGACCTCGCAGGGAAAGAACATCAAACATGCACAAGAAATAATCCAGCTGCTGGAAGCAGTTCAACTGCCTGAAAAGGTAGCAATTATGCACATTAAGGCACACCAAAAAGTGAGCTCAGAATTAGAAGAAGAAAATGAGCTGGCGGATAGAGAGGCAAAAGAAGCAGCAAAAGGAGAAGTAGCTACTGAAAGAGTCCTTATCCCAGACAGACAAATCTCCCTTGAAGGTAAGCCAGAATATAGCAAGAGAGATAAGAAATTAATTGAAGATCAAAAAAAGACATATAGCCAAGAAGAGTGGGCTACCATTGAAAAGAAACTGGTAATCCCTTCCCATTTGTTGTGGTCATTAGTAAGAGAAGAACACCAGAAAACACACTAGAGAATAAATGCCCTATACACATACCTGATTGAGAAGATTGTTGCTAGAAATTTATATGCCACTATTACTCAGGTAACTCGACAGTGTGATCTTTGCCTCCAGACTAATCCCAAAAATATCCCCAGGCCGAAACAACAGTGGCAAATTGACTTTTCAGAACTCCCAAGGAAAGGGGGGTATCGATATTTGTTGATATTGACAGATACATTTTCAAGGTGGCCAGAAGCGTTCCCCACCAGAACTGTCAAAGCTAGAGAAGTGACCAAAGTGTTATTACAAGAGATAATACCGCGCTTCGGAGTTCCAGCCACAATGTCCTCAAATAGAAGATCACATTTCATTTCCAAAATAGTGCAACAAATTAGTAGCCATCTGAGCATAAACTGGGAGCTCCACACCCCATACCACCCCCAATCAAGTGGCCAGGTGGAGAAAATGAATCATTTGATTAAACAGCAAATCATAAGACTGGGGCAGGAAGCAAATCTGCCCTGGCCCCAAGCTCTTCCACTAGCACTATTGCGAATTCGAACTAAACCTCGAGCTAAAGAAAAGTTAAGCCCTTTTGAAATACTCTATGAGAGACCATATGGAATACAAAAGGGCATGTCCACCCACATTGGAGAGGTGACACTAGCCACCTACATGGTGGCCTTAAACAAACAGCTCAGAGAAATTGAAAAACATGTGGCAGGAACTCGGAGCCGAGAGTTAGATGGGCCAGTACATAACATACAGCCTAGAGATTAAGTATATGTTAAGTCTCTTACAGAAAAAACTTTAGAACCGCAGTAAGAAGGACCGTTCCAAGTGCTTCTCACCACCTTCACTGCAATCAAAATCAAAGAGCAGAACGCCTAGATTCATCACTCCCGGGTGAAGAAGGCCCAGAGACCCCTTGAAGAGTGACTCCAAGAGACAATGAACTGAGAGTAAAACTTACTTAGGCAAAATGAGTAAATTGCAGTCGAGAGTAGCTCACGTTTTAGTTTGTAAGATCATTTTGTGTATAATCATAACTGAAGTTTTAGAACTTGAGAGTACCTTTATTCAGAGCAATGTTAAATGGCCTTGGTCCCGGGTGTTTAATCAGTATACTAGATCCATGGGAGAACTTTCTGAGAATTTAAACCTGTCCATTGTGGTAATTCATAGAGATCAAGTATATGAAGAGCAAGAATGGCAAGAACAGAAACTATAGACACTTCAAGAGATTAGAGGAGAAGAAATCAAAGTAAGGTGCCAGATGATAAATGAGACAGCCCATAAGAAACCAAATGAAATTAGTGTCTCAATTTCTCCTGATGAATATGAACGCCAGGAAATCTGTGATAGCCTAAATGAATCAGACTGCTAGTGTAATTTCACCTTAATACAGCCTGTGGAAATAACTTGCCTTTGGGCACAAGAAGATATTGAGCTTTCATTTAAATTCAAAATAGACACTACACCTTTCACCACAGCAGGACCCTACACAGCCCACACCAAGACCCAAATAGTTCAGACCCAACCCAAACTTGAACCCGAGTTGTATGGAGTTGGCCCCTACGTAGTAAAGAATGTGAGTGAACAACAACTATTATTCAATCCAGAATAGTCTCTCAAACGTGTAGAGCTGATAATGCAAATTAACATCTCAAAAATCCAACCAGTCTGCTCCTCCTTCCTAAAAACTTCCTTTGAGAGCTAGACAACCTGGCTGCAAAAACAGACATACCTCAAGAGCAGAATGAGAAGAGATCTAACTGGCCTATTAGAGACAGGATTAGGAGTTTTGAATGGAATTGATTCAGAGATACTGATGAATAAACTGATCACTGCAGCAGGCAGCCTAACAAAATTGAAGCAACCCTTACAATCATCTCTGTTGGCATTAGGAACTAGCCAGTGGCAGATTTCAAAAGTACTGTCAAAATGAGAAACGACCGGGGACCAAGACCACAGGTTAATAACAGAAGCACTTGGTGCAGTCCAAGACAATGTGTCGTTAGCTCTCAGTTGTATACAAGCACAGTTATGGGTGCAGGCAACAGCAGCTCTGATCATACGGGAAGAAAATGAAGGTAATTTTCCAGCTGAAATTCGGAAGATTGTGTGAGATAATGCTATCGATTTTGAAAAGAAGTTCCAATCTTAGTAGACTATAGTGAATTTCACCTATGATCCCGTTTATAATGTAGCAACTGCCTTTGTGCTTACCATACGTAATGCCACAGTTTTTGTTATCCATCCCATCATTGCCCTAGAGTTAAACCATGAAAAAACAATACTCTATCCTTCAGAACATAGAGTGTGAGCACGAAAGGTGAATGAAAAGTAGCAGACAGTAAATGTAGAGTCCTGCATTACTAGAGAACAGATGAGATTCATTTGTGAGAGCAACACTATTAATGCTCAAGACGTGTGCCTAGACACTGAACAGAGTATTTGTCACTTTGAAGTTCATCCAGTCACCGACCAGAAAACTGTGCTTGTATATACTGGGAATAGATGTGTGTGTCTGAAGACTGCCTGTGCTGCAGTAAAAGTTGATAGCAATGATGTTGTTCTGTCTAGTAGAAATCATTCTAACTTTTGTATTTGTAATTTTGTTAAGATTACCGGGTGTGATTTTTCGTACTTGGCCCCAGTGACATCCCACCAGCTGATTCAGGCTAATTACACGATGTATCACAGACTACTACCTACCCCTATTGAGATGAACCTTACATTGGTAAAACAATTAATTAAACACCAAGACCTATTGGAAATCCTGAAAGAAATTCAAGAGAGTAGAAAGAAAACATTAATTACTGTCCAACATGATACAAAAGAGATAACCAGAGTTCTACAAAGAATAAGACAAGATATGACTCATCACTGGTGGGATGTGATCTTTGAATGGTCACCAACTGCGAATAGAGTCCTTAATAAGTTGTGTCACCCCATTGTAGTTTTACTAATATTAGTTAAGATAAGCTTAAGATTGTCTATTATATTGTTAATTTAGAACTGTAAGATGCTACAACAAATAGCTGTACTCACCTCTTTGTCAAATGTACATGGTAAAGCGCTAAAAGATACTTATTGTCATAGAAATTTTCCTTAAGTAAAAGAATTTACTTATTTCCTAGGAAAGGGGGGAATGAGACAGAGTAATCCATCCTGAACTAGGTAAAGTGTCTAAGAGAAGTGAAGAGTCTGTAGAGCTAAAGCTGAAAGAGAAGCCGCATTCCAGAGACAGCAAGGAGACAGAGAAAAAAAACCAAAAAAATCGCGAAGTCAATCTGCCCCGACCTAAGAATTCCTTCGATAAAGAAGAATTAGTGCTAAATGTCGCGTAGAATGAATATGTATGAACTTAATTTGAAACTGTATGCATATGCATTTAGAAGGGAAGATAAAAAGGAGACTCGGAGTCTCCAGGGGCACGCACGCCTTTTGAGAGGCTTGCGTCCGACGCGCGTCGTAATAAAGGCATACCGGGCTTTACAACTTTTACAAGTTGTAAGGTTTCTTCCTTTCTCCGCAAATCAAATACTAATCAAAAGAGACGTACAACTGCAAGGGGTGGGCTACCATTGAAAGACAGCTAGTAATCCCTTCCCATTTTCGTGGTTACTAGTGAAGGAAGGGCACTAGAAAACACGCTAGGGCCTAATTACTTAAAGCCTTTTATAGAGTGTGGCTCCTTTCTCAAAATGACCAAGGCTGCGAGTGATACAGAGTGCATTGGAATGAAGTGTTGACTTTGAAGTAGTAATTCCCACAAGCTTTCTAGAACACACACCTGATTGAAAGGACTGTTGTATCATTGTCAGGAATCTATATGCCACTATCACTCAGGTGAGCTGATAATGTGATCCTTGCCTCCAGACTAACCTCAAAATACCCCCGGGCTAAAACTCGGTCAGACTGGGAGAGGCCATGGGCCTGTACAGCAGCGGCAAATCAACTTTTCAGAACTCCCAAGGAAAGGGGGGTATCAGTATTTACTGGTATTAATAGATACATTTTCAGGGTGGCCAGAAACATTCCCCACCAGAACTGTCAGAGCTCAAGAGGTGACCAGATCATTTTCACAAGAGATAATACCACGCTTCAGAGTTCCAGCCACAATATCCTCAGATAAAGAATCACCTTTCATTTCCAAAATAGTGCAACAGATTAGAAGCCATCTAGGCATAGATTAAGAACTTTACACCCCATACCGCCCCCAATCAAGCGGCCGGGGGAGAGAATGAATCATTTGATTAAGCAGCAAATCATAAGACTGGGGCAAGAAGCTCTTCCACTAGCACTATTGCAAATTCAAACTAAACCTTTTGAGCTAAAGGAATGCTGAATCCTTTTGGAATGCCTTATAGAAGACCATATAGAATACAAGGGTAATGTCCAGAATGTCCACTTACATGGTGGCATTAAGCAAACAGCTCAGAGTAATTGAGAAACATGTGGCTGGAACTAGGAGCAGGGAGTTAGATAGCCTGGGGATGATGTATATGTTAAGTCTCTTACAGAGAAGACTTCGGAACCACAGTGGGAGAGACCACTGCAATCAAAATCAAGGAGCAGAATGCCTGGATCCATCACTTTCGGGTGAAGAAGGCCCAGAAGCCCCTTCAGGAGTGACACCAAGAGACAATGAACTGAGACTAAAACTTATTCGGGCAAAATGAGTATATTGCGGTCGGGAGTAGCTCATACTTTAGTGTACAGAATTGTTTTGTATGGAATTATAACTGAAGTTTTAGAACTAGAGAGTACCTCTCCCCAAAGCAATGCTGAATGGCCTTGGTCCCTGGCATTTAATCAGTATACTGGATCCATAGGAAAACCTTCTGAGATAAAGAAGATTTATATTAAACATATCTACTGTAGTAATCCACGAGAATCAAGTATGTGAGGAGTAAGAATAGCAAGAACAGGAGCTGTGAACACTTCAAGGAATCTGAAGAGAAGAAATCAAAGTAAAGTGCTTAGTCATCAATAGGATGGCTTATGAGAGACCAGATGTAATTAGTGTCTGAACCTCCCCTGGTGTATATGAACACCAGGAAGTCTGTGATAACCTAAGTGAATCAGACTGTTGGTGTAATTTCACCCTGATACAGCCTGTAGAAGTGACCTGCCTTTGAGCTCGAGTTACTGTCAGACTTTCACTTGAATTCAAAGTGGACACTGCACTTTTTACCACAGCGGGGTCTTATACACCCCATACTAGTTCAGACTCTACCCAAACTCCAAACTTGGACCTAACATAGTAAAGAATGTGACTGAACAACAGCTATTAATCAATCCAGAATGGTCTCTCAAACGTGTGGAGTTGATAATGCAAAATAACATCTCAAAAACCCAACCAGCCTGCTCCTCCTTCCTAAAAACTTCCTTTGAGGGCTGGACAACATGGTCACAAAAACAGGCATATCTCAGGAGCAGAACAAGAAAGGAAGGAGCCAGCTCTCCTGGTGCCTAAAACCAGGAACACCAAGAAATCAGTTTCCTTAGGTCATTTTCCAAGCTGGTTGGCTGAACCCCCAGGCAATGGCTGGTAAAGGGTGCTAAACTGCAGGTGGTAAACTAACCCAAGCAAGGAAGGTGATTTTCCTTATTTATAGCTATCCCTTTTCCTACTGAGATTTGGATCAGTGATTGTCCCAGTCTGAGGCGGTTGGATTCTGCTTAAAAGAGGTAGAGAGAGAGACCCCCTCAGAGCACAGCAGCAAGCTGTAAGATTTTGAGCATCACTTTTGTGCTGAGTGTTTCAAATAGCAGAAACCTGATCCCAGTTTCTTCTGAGGCACTGCAATGAATTTAGGCTCTTCTCTCAAGATTTCCCCTCCATTATCTTCTGCCCTGAACACAGTCCACAGCTTGATCTTAGCTAAGGGCAAGGTGGGTGACCAGGAGAGACATTCCTGCTTGCCACACATCTGAGAAATCAGGTGCTTTGGAGGGAGAGAGAGAGGTTAGATTCCCTGAAGTCTCTACATTTCAGAACAAACATCTGTCTCAAGTATGACCTAAACCTCTGTCAGATACACTTGTGAAGTGTGTCTGAATTTGTAGTATGAGCCCAGCACATCCCTCTGGCAGGGAGGGATGATCATGGACAGAAAGCAGTTCCTGTTCCCCATAACAAACATCTAACTGGCATATTAGGGACAAGATTAGGAGTTTTAAATGGAATTGATTCAGAAATACTGATGAATAAACTGGCTGCTGCAGCAGGTAGCCTAACAAAATTGAAGCAGCCTTTATAGTAATCTCTACTGTCATTAGGAACTAGCCAGTGACAGATTTCAAAAGTACTGCCAAAGTAAAGAAGTATGAAAAGGCCGGGGACCAAGACCACAAATTGATAGTAGAAGCACTTAGTATAGTTCAAGATAATGTGTCTTTAGCTTTCAGTTGTATACAAGCACAGTTATGGATACAAGCAACAGCAGCTCTGATCATACAGGAAAGGGGTGAAGGTAATTTTCCAGCTGAAATTCAGAAAATTGAATGGGATAATGCAATTGATTTTGAAAGGAAGTTTTAATCCTGGTGGACTATGGTGAATTTCACCTATGATCCTATTTCTAATGTGGCCACTGCCTTTGTGCTTACCATATGTAATGCCACTGTTTATGTTATCCATCCCATCATTGCCCTAAGATTAAACCATGAAGAAACAACACTCTATCCTTCAGAACATAGAGTGTGGGCAAGAAAAGATGAATGAAAAGTGGCAGACAGTAAACTTAGAATCCTGCATTACTAGAGAACAAATGGGATTCATTTGTGAAAGCAATACTGTTAATGCCCAGGATGTGTTTGGACACCGAACAGGGTATTTGCCACTTTGAAATTCATCCAGTCACTGACCAGAAAACTGTGCTCGTATATACTGGAAAAGGGCGTATGTTTGAGAACTGCTTGTGCTGCTGTACAAATTGATAGCAATGATGTTATTCTGTTTAGTAGAAACCATTCTAATCTCTGTATTTGTAATTTTATTAAGATTATTGGGTGTGATTTTTCGTATTTGGTACCAGTAACATCCCACCAGCTGATTACAGCCAATTACACAATGTATCACAGACTGCCACCTACCCCTATTGGGGCGAACCTTACACTGGTAAAGCAATTAATTAAGCACCAAGACCTATTAGAAGTCTTGAAAGGAATCCAAGAAAGTAGAAAGAAAACCTTAATTACTGTCCAACATGATACAAAGGAGATAACCAGAGTTCTACAAAGAATAAAATAAAATATGGATCATCACAGGTGAGATGTATTCTTTGGGTGGTCACCAGCTGCAAATGGAATCTTTAATAAGTTGTGCCACCCTATTCTAGTTTTACTAATATTAGTTGGGATAAGCTTAGGATTATCTATTACATTGTTAATTTGGAACTGGAGAATACTACAACGAATGGCTGTACTAACCTCTTTATCAAACGTACATAGTGAAGCATTAAAAGACACTTATTGTCATGAGAGTTTTCATTAAGTAAAAGAATTTACTTATTTCCTAGGAAAGGGGGGAATGAGACAGAGTAGGGATCCGTCCTGAATTAGGTGAAGTGTCTGACAACGGTGAAAAGTCAAACAGCCAAAGCTGAAGGAAAATTCGCATGCCGAGACAGCAAGGAGACAGAGAAAGAAAAACAGAAAAGACCACGAGGTCAATTTGCCCTGACCTAGAAATTCCTTTGATAAAGAAGAACTGGTGCTAAGTGTCATGCAAGATGAATATGTATGAACTCATTGTGAAACTGTATGCATATGCATTTGGAAGGGGGATAAAAGGAGGTCTGAAATCTTCAGGGGTACGCATGCCCTTTTGAGGAGGCTTGCGTCCGGCGCGCGTCGTAATAAAAGCATACCGGGCTTTACAACTTTTACAAGTTTTGAAGTTTCTTCGTTTCTCCACAAAACAGGGCACTGGCACGGCCGCGTGTCCAAGTCTCGGGCACCGTGCTGCTGCTTCATTTGCCCTTAGGCACACCCAGAGCTCCCTGCTAAGGCAGGATGCTCTCTGCTTCTGCCCTCTTCCTCATCCTGTGCAGGGATGGAGCACTGCTGTGCTTTCAGGAAGCTATTCTTGAAGGCTTCCAGCATTCCAAGCTCCTTTGCCCTCCACGGATGCTTGCCATGGAAACCCTCTCAGCTGGGTTCAGAGCATACTCAGGTTGGCTTTCCCAAAATCCAGGGGCTCCAGGGTGCTCAGCAAGATGTGTAACGGCACAGTGCTGTGGAACTGCACCTTCAGCATAGGGACCTTTCCAGCCTGACCTGCCCTCGTTCCTCTGGGTCCGTGCACAAAACACGACGTGGCAGAGAACGGCAGCAGGGCCTGTGTGTCCCAGGGCCCCAGATTTACTTCAGCTCCACAGAGATGCAGGTAAGGGGGGAAAACCAAACTGTTTATTAATGGAAGGGAAAGTGAAGGGATGAGATGGAGGGCAAAAAAAAAGGGGTGGGGAGGGTCTGAGGACTGGAGGGCGGGAACTGTCAACAGGGACGGGGAAAAACCAAAATGTTTATTAATGGAAGGGAACGTGAAAGGATGAGATGGGGGAAAAAAAAAAGGGGTGGGAAGTGTCTAAGGGCTGAAGGGAGGGAAGAAGGCAGTGGCTATGGAAGCCTCCCACAGGCTCAGCTGTAGCCAGCATCAGCTGTGCCTGGAGCTCCAGTGACGCTGAATGGTGGTCCTCTCTTCAAAGTCTCTTCGTACTGTTCTTGGCACCCCGGATCTCTGAGTCCAGGAGATGACTTTAATTCTGAAGATCTTTGTCCAAAAATTGCCTGGACTTCCAGGTTACTGGAGGATGGACTGTCGTCTTTGCTCATGGCTTCAAGGGCTGGAAGACAGATGAACTACCAGGGTCAGAGCCCAGACGGACACCCGGAGATTGTCCTGCTAAGCCCATTGCTCCCAGCTCTCACACCGGCCACAAGAGAGGCTGACCCTTGCAAGATTCTGGCCACAAATGCCCCCACCAGTATTCCTGAAATGGGCCTGTGCTCTGCCCAAGCCACCCTTCATCCACACAGGGAGCAAAGCCTGCCACAGCCGGGACAGGGACTGCAGCTCCGTGCCGGGGCAATGCAGCTCTCCCGGGCAGTCCCCGCTGTCAACGCGCTGCCCTCACTCACCCTGAGTGAGAACGTGAAGCTCCGCTGGCTGTCCCTTCAGGCACCGCCCGGCCATGCCTGTGAACACAGAGCCTGTCACGGCCCCAGCGGCACAGCTCCGTGCCAGCGGCGCTGCCGGGGCAGCAGGCGGGGCTGGGGCCGAGCTGCGGCGGCCCGGGGAGGGAGCCCGGGCTCGGGACTCACCGATGAACCTGATGGCCGCCTCACGTACGGATTCCTGCGGGTTCTCCAGGTAGGGCAGGGCCCGGCACAGGTGTTCGGCTGCTTGGCTTCTGTCCTCTGCCAGCTGGAGAGAGCGGCAGGAGGGAAGGGTTGGCGCGGGCTCAGCCCCTGGGCCGGGCGCTGCCTGTGCCCAGCCCCGGCCTCCCCTGGCCGCAGAGCCCTGAGGCGCGGCCAGCAGCCACTGGCCAAGGGCTCCCGAGGGCAGGGGGCAGAGGGCCGGCTGCTGCCCGGGGAGCCGCGGTGCCGGCTCGCAGCCCTGCCGGGCCGGGCCTCCATGGGCACCCGGCTCGGGCCCACGGGAGCCTGGAGAAGAGCCCGCGCGGCCTCTGGCTGCAGCAGCGGGCAGGGGCACAGCTGCCAGCCCGCACACTGAGCACCGCCCTCAGGGGCCTTCTCCGGGCTGAGCCTGGGGCTTCAGGCCCTCCTTACCAGGCATTTGCTGAACTTTGACAGCTGCCCCTTCTTCACCAGCTGCTTGAGCTTCCTCCTCCTCAGGAACCCGGCCGCACAATGCAGCGTTTTCTGAGAGGCCTGGAGAGCAGCAGACCCAGAGATGGCCCCACAGCCCAGGGCACCGGACCCACATCCCTGTGCCAAGGCCTGGAGGAGGCTGCAGCCTGTGAGGTGCCAGGGCAGGAGGCAGCCGAGCCCTCTCCCCGAGATCCACCGGCATCACACAAAACTCACATTCGCCACACGCTGGTTCTCCTCATGGCTGTGTATGAAGAGCGGAAGCAGGCTGTGGTTGGCGATTCTCTTCAGAGGCCTTTTTCCCTCATCCACTACTAATTCCATAACCTTTTCAAACAGCTGAATGGAGAGCAGCTGCACATTGCTGTTGTCCTGGAGGAAAGGATGCAGAAAAGACCTCACCAACATTTCTCAAGGTCCCCCTGAGTAAAAGACTAAAAATGCCCAGGGCACAAAGTTTCCGGCCAGCAGCCAGTCCCATGGCTCGGGCCACAGGGCCTTACATGGTCAAAGAGTTGTACAAGTGCCTCAGCTAGCCTTGGGGCAGTAGTGCTGGCTACCAAGATATCCTTGTACTGGAGAACATTCATGAAAACACAGAGGGACATCCTGACAACCTCTGCATCTTCATCAGCCAGAACATCCACAAGCCGCTGAGACAGGATGCACATTCTCCTGGCCTGTGGGGAACACAAGGCTGTGCTGGGAAGCCATGGACGGCTGCACCACCAACACCGCCCTGGCACTGCAAGGCCACCCTGCTGCTGCAGGGCCCACAGGCCAAAGGCCTGCCCCAAAGCACTGGGGCAGGTGAGGCAGGAGAGCTGGGAGCAGCTGCCTCAGCTCCTGAAGCCCTGCACGCCCATGGGGCTGCTTTCCACAGTGCAGCTTCAGCCGCTGCCCCTTCTCACCAGCAAGCGATCCCTGATGAGAACCACGAGGCCTCTGAGCGCCAGTCGACGCCGCTCCCTGCATTCGCTCTGCAGGTACCTTGCCACCATCTCCAGGACACTCTCACTGCATTCCCTCAAGTCCAGGTACTCAAGGACCTGAAAGGCACAGGGCAGTGACTGGGGAGCCGGCCAGCAGGAGCCCAGAAGCGCACAGGGCTGGGCCCAGGAAGCAGCACAGGGCGTGGGCACCGTCCCAGGCAGCTGTGGCTGTGAGAGGGCAGAGAGCTGGGAGGCAGCTCAGCCAGGCAGCGCTGGAACCAGGCTCACCTCCACAAGGAATGCCAGGAAGGGCAGATCCCAGCGATGCCCATCCGTGCTGAGCAGCCCAAGCAGGTGGATGGCAGTGCGACAACACAGGGGGATCACGTCACGGCGCATCTCCCTGGCAGGAGGAAAAGGGCACCAAGACTCTGAGGCATGGGTGTCAAACATCTCCCAGAAGTGGCTCACAAGGATTCCATCTTTCCTCACCACCCTGGAGGGGATGTGGGCCCTCTGAGAGGTAGCTCCTTGTGGGAACCTTCCTCTCCCAGCCTTTTCCAGTCTCCTTGGCTGTCCCTCAGTGGCAAGGCTCTCTGGCCCATGACCACAGGGACTGTGTGGGGCACAGGGCACAAATGCCGGGGGCAGTGGGGAGAAGGGGGTCTCACCTGGCCAGCAGACCCACGGCATAGTGCTGGGTGTGAGCACAGAGCATCGTGTCCCAGCCATGCTTGCGTGCCATTTGCATGACCACATTTTCACAGCGCAGTCGGCAGAGCAGAGCCTTCATAGTCTGCACTGCAAAACTGTATGCAGAGCAAAGCCCAGGTCATACTGTAATCCCTGGCTCCTGCCCTGGGGACATGGGAGGGATGGGAGAAGTGGGATGGAGAACCTGCTGGTGTTTATGTTAAGGTGGTGTTCTTCCTGGCATTTCTTCCAAAAGGTGTCAACCTCCTCAGAAGCATGTGCTGTGCTGTCACAAATTTGAACTATCAGAGTCACGAGAAGGTGGGGGGCATACTTGTGCATTGCCTCGTGGCACTTGGGCACCTGGATAATCACCCAGATCACCAGAGTTGCCTGCAAAAGAAGCAGCCCAAGACAGCGCTCAGTGCCGAGGTGTCCGTGGGACAGGGCCCAAGGGCAGATGCAGGAGGAGCAGCGGGCCTGGTGCCCTCTGAGCCTGCCCCTAGCCCAGGGTTCAGCCCAGCGCCTGAGGCATGGAGAGGATGGAGAGCTGCTGGTGAGGTGACCGAGGGGCAAGCAGAGCCCAGATCCAGAAACTCACAGCCAGGGCAAAGACATTTGTGTCATCCCCATCAGAGGTGAACATGCTGTGCACAGGCCAATCCTCCATCACACAGATCAGTGTTGGCAGCACCTTCTCCACTGTGGGACTTGACGAGCCTATAGTTCTCCACATGATTGTAGCAGCTCTGTGGGATCAGAGCTCTGTGTCAGGGGCATCTCAGTCCCAGGACCATGCCCTGTGCAGCTGTGGGGGCCCAGGTGACAGAGCCCCGGTGCCCTGAGGGGCAGGGAGGGAGCATTGGCAGCAGGCTTGGGAAACAGAGCGGCCCCAGGGTCCTGGACCTCTGTGCCTGTCTGGCAGAGCCCATAGCACAGGCTGTGCAGGGCCATGGGCCCTAAAGGCTGGTGGGCCCTGAGCTGTGCAGGCACGTGGGCCCCGTACCTGTCACACGTTGGGGCACAGCGCAGGAGGGTCAGCACCACACCAGCAGGGTGTTCTTCAGTCAGCCTCAGAATGTTCATGAATAGCCTGACATCGGCAGTCTCAGGGGATGCAAGTCGCTGGTGCATAATCCTCACCATTTCTGGCACCTGGAAGAGATGTGAGGAAAATTGGGAGTGCTTCCTGAGGGAGGAGATTCCCCATTTTCCCCAGAGAAGTGCTTCCCTTGCCCCCACACTGTGCTGGCCTCAAAGGCTGAGGCAGGCAAGCTGACATGGATTGATGGCCGCATGACCCTGGAAGGCCTCCAGCCAGGGGCAATGGCTGCTTATTACTTCTGATAATAAAACATGAATATCAATGAATAATAAATTGTGAGCATAAATGGTAGTTAACGTGGGGGTAGTATCCATTATTTTTATGACCTCAGTCACTCAGGTATCTGAATTGGCCTCATTTGTTACCTGGTCAGCCTTCAGTATGTAATTACTCCATTCCGCGCATTCAATTGAAACTGTGGTACAATCAAGCGGCCTGTATTTGTCCGGATCCTCCTTTTCTTTCTTTCCACATCCACATGCAAAGAACTTCTGCAGAAGAGCAGGGAAGAGAGGGACATTCCATGGAGTGCTCCAAACACAGTGCTCAGCTGAGCAGGGACAGCAGGCCCAGCGCAGGTGGGGATGGCTCCAGGTACCTTCCGTGAGTTGCTGAAGCCACCACCAGCGGTGTCCTTCTTCTTCTCTGCATTTGGCAAAGAGCGAGCACAGACAGAGCTGAGGGGCTGCGGGAGAGGCCGGAGAGCACAGCCCAGCCCTGCGCTGCCCAGGCAGGGAGAGCCCTGGGATGGCCCAGGGGATGGAGCACGGCCACTGCGGGGTGTCTGCCCTGCCCCTGTTCCATCCTGTCCATGGGCATGTGCCCAGGGGATGGGATGGGATGGGATGGGATGGGATGGGATGGGATGGGATGGGATGGGATGGGGCCAAGCTGGCTGCAGCTATCAGCCCTGTGACCCAGCTCTGTCACTCACTCTCCTTCACTGCCTGGACCTTTGGTGACGCGTTACGCTGCTTTGCTGGGGCAGCTAAAGAATCTTTGTTCTTCTTCTTACTGAACAGGCCTTGGCGTTTCTCTGCCATTCTCCCAAAATCTGCCGTCAATGGCACCTGCAAGAGAGAGGCCTTGGAAGAGCACAGAGTAGACAAGTCCAGTGGTCTGGCCTCGAGGACACTGGCCGCAAGGATGGCAGTTCCCTCGGAACAGTTCCGAGTCACCAAGTCCCGCGGTCTGCCCTTGAGGTGTCCTGCAAAAGAGAAGTCCAGAAAAGGCCATGGGCCACTGAGTCCTGTGGTCTGGACTCGAGGTCACCTGCAGCAGAAAAGTCAAGGAAAAACTCCAGGTCAGCAATGAACGAGCGCGCTGTGCGGGAGCTCCTCACGGCACCGCTCTGCCTCTCGTGTGCTCTGAGCACTGTGGCCTCATCTTGTCACCGCCAGCTCCTATGTCACCACGTGTCACAAAGGACATCCTGTCCCATTCCATGCCACGGTGACCGTGCTGCACCGTGTCACAAAGGGCCCTTGCACACACTGCCGCCTGCCCTGGGGCCGCCCCCAGCCCAGCCAAAGTGGGCCAGGCTGGAAGGAATGCCTGGCCCCAGGTGTCCAAGGCAGCCCCACAGGATCTTTAGGAAGGGCTCAGAGCATCAGCAAACGCTGCCCTGCTCTGCGGGCTGAGGGCAGCAGAAGGAGCCCCCAGGGCTGCCGACGCAGCCGCGCTGGGAAGGGCATGGGCCCTTCCAGGGACACTGGCACAGGCTCCTTGGGACACGTCCCGGCCCGTGGCCATCCTAAACCCACGGGTGTGACTCGCACAAGGAACGTGTGGGCCCGGGCACCAATGCTGCTCTGAGCCCTGGGGCCCGGGCAGCGCTGCCATCAGCAGCTGGGGCAGAGTCCCTGCCCAAGCAGAGCTGCCACCCCCCGAGCCCTGGCAGCGCTGGTGCCCGTCTCCTGCCCCAGAGACCTGTGCCCCTGGGGGCTTCTGTGCCACAGGGAGCCAAAGCCCACGTGCACTGGGGGCTGATGGCAGGAGCACCTGCAGCAACTGCTGGCAACACTTGGTCTCTGTCAGAAGCTCTTCCTCAATGCTGGAATGATTTTCTCATTGAAGTAATTTGCTGCAGCACAGAAACATCTTTACCTTGAAAAAACAGAAGAATCAGGCAATAAAGTATCCTCACTTCAGGAAACCTTTACCTCTCATTGCTCAACTCGAGTCAGTCAAAAAAGCTGCATAATTCCCAAATTAATTGAGATGCCCTAAGAACATTGTGTGAAACCAGGCTCACTTTTAAAATTTCAAAGGCTTATTAAAATTTACAAAAATACAGCAAAGAATGAATTAGGAAAAATTACAGGACTGGGAGTCTCCATGGCCAAAAGCCCACGTGCTCATCTACAAAATGGATGCTCTGCCTTTTATACCCTTAGCCCCTCCCAAAGTTTTGTCAGTCAACTCTTTCTCTGCCATCCAATGGTGGAAGTCACTTTCTTACATCTTGATTGGAGGTCAGGTGTTGCCATGCTCTGCCTCCTGGTATCAAGCTCTCCCTCTCCTAAATGCCCCACTAGTGTCAGCAGTAAGGGGGAAGGGAAAGAGTACTCTGGAGAGAACTTGCAAAAATAACACAGCTATACAGCTATAAAAATTCTCTTAACATACACATAATATTCATCTCTTAATTGTGAGAGCCAACAATCCCTTTCTTCATTTAAAACAACCTGAAAGATTTTCAAGTTTGCTTCCAACTCAAAGCAGTAACTCATTTGCCTTAATGTCAACCACTGAGAGTCACTTTAGAAAACCTAACACAGAAGCAAAACAATGGCCATCCATTGGTTTGCAAATGTTTTTCTGTGAATGGATGATAACACCCTAATTCTAAAGGAATAAAAGCCCTCATGGAATGAAAGTCCAGTCCGTGTTACAAAAGGAAACTGAACAAATTAGTAGATTCCACAAAGGTCAGTCCTCCCCCTGGTAGAGATAACTTAGTGGCCAATAAATTACAGCCCTGCCCTCTTGTTCCCTGCAGGAGAATCATGACCTGGGGGCCACGTTTGGACACTTTGGCAGGACAGGGACTGGCTCTGGTATAAGGTGTGTAATAAAGAGAATGAGAACAAGGAGGAAAGAAGATCCAGGAAATGCAGAATGTTGGTGGAAAGATTAGGATTTTCTTTTAAGGATTTTGTTTGGTTCACTGGTAAGATGAATGGCTTTGAGCTGCAGAAAATGAGTACCCACTGGCAGTATCAGGGAGGACTAGAGGAAGGGCAGAATATGTCCCTGGATGAAGTGCTTAGAAAGATAAAACAAGGGTATGTAAAAAGGGATGCTGAAAAGGAGAAAGCAAAGACAAAGGTGATGGCAGAATTTTTACAGCCCCCGAGGGCCCCAGGACCCAAGTGGTCCCCCATAATAGAAGGGACAGGGTCGGCTACAAGGAAGTGGCAGAAGCATTCCCTCCTCAGCAGGGGAGAGCCAAACCAACCAGCAGCTAGGAAAGAATCAGTGTGCTCTGTGCTGGGCAGAGGGACACTGGAAGTGGGAATGTTCACAAAAACAGCTGGACCCTCAGGAGGAGGAAGTCCAGGGGATAATGGAGATGGGTTATTAGATGTGTCAGGGGCTCCCATTGTAGCAGGGACACACCACACCAGAGCCCTTGTTAACTTTTCAGGTGGGTTCAGATTGAGAGGAGATGTGTTTCCTAGTAAACACAGGGGCCTCTCTATCCACCTTACATTTTATCCCTAAGGTGGGAGAATTTTCAAAAATATCTTCAATTATTCAAGGGGTTGTGGGAATTGTAGTTTATTCTGTAGTCTTGGAAGTCTGAGAGCATCTTTCTCTGAAGGAATGGTGGATATCGTGGTAAATGGGTTTAGGGATTTAATTCTTTTGTCTATGTGGGGTTTTGTGCAGAGCTGAAAAGCTCCTGTTTGGAGGGGACCCATGCCCCTGTGCTTTGTGTGTTTTGTTGTTAAAAGCCAGACGTGGCGGGTTTCAGTCCTGAAACCAATTCTGCAACTCCACCAGAATGTGGTCTGTTGTGGAGAACTAGAATTGGCAGCTTTAATCGTGAGGCCAATTCTGCAGCGGCTGCCTTGTGGAGATTGTGTTGGCCCTATGCAAGCCTAGGTATTTATCATGCAGCTTCTTCTCTGGGGGCTATAGGAAAACTTCAGGGGAAAATATTTTGTTATTCTTCCTTGGTTAATGTAGTAGTTGCCTCCCTACCTCTGGGGTGCACTTGATGAAAAAAAAAAAAAGGATAAGGAGAAATTGGCTACTAAAAAGATGATTGGTTATTAAAAAAGTGATTGGTTGTTAAGAAAGGCTTTAGGCAGTGGCATTGCTTGCTGCAGAACTTGATCATGTCCAAAAGGAAAGTCACTGGAATAAAAGGAGCAAACTGCTAAGGTAAACTGCTCCAGGGTGAGTAGCAAAAGCCTGCTAAAACCCTGAAATAAAAGCTACTCAGCTGCTTAATTCATGGATTGCAACTCTTGCAAAACATTTTAAAAGCAGTCTCACTCCCTCTGCTGACAAATCTATTGGAGGAAACCCCTGAAAACCTGTGGGAAACAACAAAATGGGGAGGGGGGGGGAAGAACACACACTCATCCCTCTCCCCACCTGTCGGATCTCAATATCTCAGTCCTGAGATGCTGAGCCTCCGAGACCCTGGGGGGGGCTCGGGACTCCTGGAATGCTGCCAGAAGTGTCTGGTAGCTGGACTTTAACCCTACACAGGAGACGACAAGGATGAGGGCTTCACCGGGGTGAATGGTGAAGGGATTAGTTAATTAGAGGGTGAGACACAAGGTTTAAGATTTATGTACAGGGGGGTTTAGAGGAGTAAGATGGAGGAATTGGGGTGTGTCCTGTCCTCCTCCTTCTTCCTCCTCTCCTCCATCTTCTTTGGCCACGGTGGCACCTTTCTATTGGTTATTACTAAGAGTACACCGAGTTATAAGAATAGATGGTATTGGGGAAAAATGATAAATATTGTACACGTAGCAAAGGGTATAAAGATAGGTGCCTGCCCCGGAGGGGGACAGTGTGCCCATGGCTGACTGCTGTGCGGATCTCTGTTTGGCTGAAAGAACATCTTTTAGATAAACAATTAATAAACATAAAACCAGAAAGAAGAACTGAAGCCTCTTCTCGTCCTTTGATACGCGGGCTGCGTCAAGGCCACCTCCGGGCCACCTCCGGGCCTCCCAGGCCCCTCAAACAGCCGAGATAAACCCAGACTTGGCGTCCCTGGACGGACCAGAATCATCACAACCTTTCGGGGGAAGATAAACCGGACACCCACCCCAGGCACATTAACGTTACAAAAGCTAAGCCTATAATAAATAACCCTGCATTTACTGCCATCTCTGAACCTGGAGATGTCTCGTTCACTGATACCTCAGCCCAAAACATTGATGGTAAATGTATAGAGCTGTTACTCCCCAGGTTGCAGCTTAGTTTATTAGTTTCTTATCAGTTGACCAGAGTGTTTTGTTACTTTTGACATGTAGGGGTCATGTCAGGTCTGGATGGTTTTGTTTAAGCCTCAGCTGGCACTGGGAACACTCTGTGAGAATACCGTTCCACGTCTTTCAGGGCAATTGCCAGCCTCAGGTTTGTGCTGCAAAGAACAATTTCCATTGTGCCCTAATTCACAATGTAACCATTGATCAAATTGTGTGCTGTGGATCAATTTATATCCTTCAGACTTTTGTCAGCCGCTCCACTTTATCATTCTACGATATTTGTAAAATCTGATAGTGTGCATGGGTTTTAACCCATCCTATATGGATTTGTTAGTATTGAGTTTGTAAAAGCAACCATTCAAATCCTCCCTTTGCCAAACCTCTTTTCCATTCACTTGTCAATGAACATTTTCACTGACAAAACCATCGTGTGGCACCTGCTGGGCCAGGGCTCCATGGGCATCCAACTGGGGCCCACAGGAGCCTGGAGCAGAGCCCGCGTGGCCCAGGGCAGAGAACGGCTTCAGTAGGGCTGCAGCTGCCGGCCACACACAATGAGCAGCGCGTTCAGGGGGCGGCTCCAGCCTGAGGCTGGGGCTTGCAGGCCCTCCTTACAACACGGAATCTCCAGATATGATCCCCCATCAGCTTCTTCTGGAGATCCCTCCTGTGCAGGAATCTGGCTGAACAATGCAACATTTCCCAGAAGGCCTGGAAAGCGTGGATGTGACGGTGGTCACAGGGGTCTTCTGTTGAAGGAAGAGACGAGGATTTGACTCCGTATTTCAGAAAGCTTGATTTATTATTTTATTATATATATAACATTAAAACTATGCTAAAAGAATAGAAGAGAAGGTTTCATCTCAGAAGGCTAGCTAAGCTAAGAATAGAATGGCATGAACAACAAAGGTTTGTGGCTGGGACAGAGAGTCTGAGCCAGCTGGGCTGTGATTGGCCATTAATTCCAAACTTCCACATAAGACCAATCACAGACCCGCCTGTTGCATTCCACAGCAGCAGATAACCACTATTTACATTTTGTTCCTGAGGCCTCACAGCTTCTCAGGAGGAAAAATCCTAAGGAAAGGATTTTCATGAAAAGATGTCTGTGATATGCGGAGGCAGCACCTGCTGCAGGGGTAGGGCTTGGATGTTGGGGTGAGGAAGGGAATGGAGGAGGACCATGCCAGATGCCTTTTTGAGTGGCCAAGGCAGGAGAATCTCACACCACAGCATTCAAAATGGGAGATCCGGCCATGTGGCCAGTGCCATCTTGTCCAATAGAAGTTGATGGTAGTTCAGGAAAAGCGGTGTAAAAAAAGGGGTTTGGTTAGAGCCCAGCCTGGCATGGCTGTGGGTGGCCAGAGTAGCTTCCCCAGGCAGGTGCTGTCGGGGTGCCTGCAGTACCAAAAGCGTCTCCATTTCAGGCTGCCTTGACAATTCCCCCAGCCCACCAGATGCCTGAGCCCAGATGGTGTAATCAAAGCCTCACCAGAGAATATTAGAGGACTCTTTGCATGGCAGATCCAGCAGGGTTTATTGGGGGAAGATCCAGAGGTCCGCGTGAGGTAATGGTGAGGAGAGAAACAGGAACAAGCAGGAACACAACCTCTGCTGAAGGGAACCAGGGGAGAAGAGCCAGGAGCATGGGGAGCCAGGGTACATAACTGGGGGAAGGTAGGAGAGGTCAGGGTACAAATTATCCAATGGGAAGGGAATCAGGGGTGGAGTTGAGGTGGGGTGACACGGGATACACCAATGGCGGAGTAGAGTGGCAGGGGTGTCTCAGAGAAAGCCAATGGAGGAACGGGGAGTACAGAACTTTCTGAAACTTGGAGATGAACAGCAGTCGATTGACAACAGCACATTAACATTAACAAGCAAAGAACCATGGGGAATTGTGCCAGTCTCTCAGCCTAACCTAAACAGTGGTATCCTCCCATGGCATTCCAGGTTCGTCTTCTCTATGGCTGTCTCGCACATATGGCCAGTACCAGCTTGAGAAAGGGACAGGGCAATAACTGGAAATGGCATGAGGCAGTTAGCACTCCTGTGCCTTTTTAAGGCAGTTTCTACCTCTAGACCTGTCCCGAGGGGATGAGAGGAAAAGAGGACAGGGGGAGGAATGCCTGTAGCAGTGTGGGGTTTAGATGGTGGTTGCTGCTACCTATTTCCCAATAAGCAGTTGCTGTGGAAAGGCTGCTTGTGTGAGCATTCAGGCAAGGCAGTCAAGTCCACACACCCCACACTCACCACAGCTAGCTCAGCCAAGAGAGACACCAGGGCCTTTTATATGGTCGGTTCCAGCGAGGTTTATTTCAACACACCAAAGGGGAACCAGAGGCAAAAGACAGACCATGTGCTCTGCACATGGTTTAAGTGGGGGAGGGTATGGGGGTGGTACAAAGGGCAGGACAAGAGGGATTGGCTTTCAGGGAAGACAGGGCCGGCCAATCAGCGAGGAAACAGGGAAAAGAGAAACCAGGGGAAGCTGGCACATATGGGGAAAGGAACTGGGATGTATCACTGTTCAGTAAAAGTCTATGAGGAAGATCTTTCTGTCCACCCGAGTGGGGGGAACTCTATGGTAATTCTCTCCAAGGCAGGGCTCTGGGGATTTCCCTGAGGAGGATGAATCAGAGGATTCCACACTGGTGCCCATGGCTGCAGCAATGGGCAGGGGCGCAGCTGCCAGCTCCACACACTGAGCAGTGCAGTCAGGGGGTGTGAGAGTCTATCGAAAAATCTTTCATTTTTGCCTCACAATTGTCTTTGTGGTAAATAGGTATGATTCGTGCTGATAAAAATTGAAACAGTAATCAATATTGATACAGTAATTAATATTTGAGAATAATAAAACAGTTAATAGTTAAAAGTTGTAATGCCAAAGAAGAGATGGAAAGAAGGGGCTCCACCCACCCCCCTTCCCAGCAGATGTTCTCAAGGACCACAGGAAAGAAGCTAAAGATACAGTTGCTAAAAATGACTAAGAACCTGGTTGGGTCCAAGAAAATGCTAATTATAAGGGACTTATTGCTTTGATATGTTAATGCAGTGATATGTTAGTCTTGGCTTACATTGTACTGGCTTGGTGCACATGTGTAACCCAAAGGTGAATTAAAGGACAACGAAGAAGACTACAGGGCCTTCATCAGTGATGACCCCCAAAGACTTGTGCGACCACCAAACCGAGTGGTGGCGCATGCGTGATAAAGGTAGTAATGAAAGCGGAGACAGAAAAGTGACGAACCGAAAATAGGAGGAGATGGCATTGACACATGGCATATAAGGGGTGATTTTCACTTGGCAAGCTTGTACGTGAAGTGGCAAGGGTCAAGAACCCTGCCCTCCTTACCCCGCGGTTGTTTTTGCTTATGCGCTATTATTTGAACCAAATTATCCCTTATTTATATTTTCTAAACTATTTAATTAAAATTGTTACTACTTTTAATATTGTTTGGCCTTTTTATGATGGGATAATTGGGCAAACATAACAATTTTGGTGCCGATACCCGGGAACTCTTTTAACTCCGGGGAGGTGGATAGCTTCTGGGAAGGAGCTCCCCACCAGACTTTTAAGTGGTCCCAAGGCTAGGCCACTCTTCCTTGGGAAAAGAGAGTTCTTTTTACAATAACGCATAAGCAAATTAGTTATTGGAAGCGCGCAGGAGAGGCTCCCATCAGAGTGCCGGCTTGTAGGAGAGAGAGTACCCATAGAAAACTGCTTTGTGCACAAAGACCCTCGTGAGAAAAGGAGGCTGTGAGTATCACGGGGTTTTGGGTCGGGGGGCGGCTGTATGTGTGTGTGAGTGTGTGTGGAGTGTCTGAGACGGGGGCTGGGCAGTCCCGGACCCCCGAAGGGATTGGGACCTCCCAGTACCGCGTTTTTGCGTTCTCCGCGAGGAGACCGGCCGGGAAAGGAGGGAAGCGAAAGAAAAGTGAATGAGTGGGGACCCCGGGAGGGTTTGACCCAGGGGGAAGGAGGAGATCCCTGGTCCAGGCACCTGTGGGAAGGTCCTTGGGCAGGAGGGATTGACTCAGTAGGGAGACTGAGAGAGTGAATGAATAGGTTCAATTTCCTTGGAGGGGTTGGTAGCAGGCAATTTAGTATGTGATTAGATGGTGAGAGGATGGGGCTAATAGATTGAGAAAGAGGGAGAGAGAGGAGTGGAACTAGTAGATTACAGAGGGAGACATAGGAGTGGAACAAGTAGATTGAAAAGGCAGTGTGACAGAGTAGTAGGTGAGGAAGTTGAGCCACGGGGTGAGTGTGGGAAACTAAGACTCTCCTGGCACCGGGGATTTCTTAGTTTGTTGCCGCCAGAAATGGGTCAGGGAAAGAGAAAGTTCCTTGACCCAGGGGCTACGGATTGTGTGAAAAATTCACAGTGGTTTGAGGTATCTGGGAACCGTGAGGGGGGTTCTCAGGGGGGGAGCGTTCCTCAGGACAGCCCACTGGGGATGATAATGCGGTTTTGGGATGAATGGGAATCCCGAAGGGAAGAAAATCAAGAAATTCAGAGGGCAGTGCCTAAAGGACATAATGTAGGAAAAGTTTTGAGTGAGCATCAGAAAAAATATGAGTCACCGACAAAATGTTTAAAAAGATTAAAAAGAGATTTGCAATTATATTCAGGTATAGATATTAATACTGCAGTAGGGCAGATTCTGTTAAAAATTCAGTTTGTGACCGGATCTTGCAGTGACATTAGGAAAAAGCTGGAAGAATTAGAGGATTGGCAGGACAGGGGACTGCCAGAGTTACTGAGAGAAGCACAAAGGGTGTTTGTAAAGAGAAATGAGAAAAAGCAGAAAGCAGATGCCAGAATTTTGGTGGCAGCAGTTCAAGAAATGCAGGCAGCTTTGAATACAGAAAAATCTGCAGGGAAAAACAAACAGCAAACATCAGGATTCATTTTTAAGAATACAGGTCCTGTGTGTTTTTCCTGCCACGAGAAGGGACATTTAAAAAATTCTTGCCCCACTTTGAAGGGTGCAGGACCCACCTGTTTTTATTGTCATAAAAAGGGGCACCTGCAAAAAAATTGCAGAAAGAAACAGCAAGATGAGAAAACTTCTCAGGAGAATCAGAGAGGGCAAGAGCTTTGTTTAACGAAGAGGACCGAATTACACCCAGAAGAGGCCTTGATAATAAAGCTAAGAGTAGGTCCTCAGACTGAAGAAGTCGTATTTTTAGTAAATACAGGAGTTTCTCGGTTGACAGTGACAAAGTTACCCCAGGGATGTGAGATAAGTAGTGAGCAAGTTTCAGTAATCGGAATTACGGGAGAGGCTTTCCCTGTTCCTGTAATAAAAGGAGTGCAAATTGAAACAGATGACAAATTTGGAGTAAATGATTTATTGTTGATACCAGAGGCCGAGAATAATATGTTAGGCAGAGATCTAATAATAGCCTTAAATTTACAGATAAAACCCTGTGAAGGAAAACTTACAATTTATTCTTTAACTGAAGAAGATAATCTAGAAATTAATGACACGGGTTGGCATTCAGGTAAAGTGGGAAAAGTTTAGGGTGAAGGAGCCTGGTCCCCTTAGTCCCTCCTGGTCAGCACAAGCCTGTGAATTTTATGTATTACTTTGTGCATTATTAATACTAAAAGGGCAAAAAGGGACTATTTATAAAGACTCCAAATATGCTTTTTTTGTAGTACATACTTTTAGAAAAATTTAGAAAAAAAAGGGGACTTATAAACACTCAAAGGAAAGGGTTAATACACAAGGGATTGATAATTCAGATACTTGAATCTTTAAAAGGCTCAAAGAAAATAGCAGTAGTTCATGTAAAGGAACACCAGAGAGGGAGGGATATTAGAGTCAGAGAAATAATTTGGCTAATGAAGAAGCAAAAAAAACGACCTTAAGAAAAAGAGATACTAAAATCATGACCTTATAAAAAAAAAAAAAATAGAAATTTAGCAGGAGACACTTTCCCTTCCACTAGCAGAATTGGCAGCTGTAAGGAAATTAAGAGCAACATTTAAGGAGGGAAAGTGGATTCTTCCTGATGGCAGAATTATGATGCCAAAACCAGTGGCACGTCAAATTTTAGATAACTTACATAGACGGACACACTGGGGAACAAGAGCCCTTTGTGATCATTTTTTAAAATTTTATGGGTGTACAGGGATATTTGAAATTGGAAAACAAATTACCCAGGGGTGTCTCACCTGTCAAAAGGTAAATAAAAAGGTGTTGAGGAGCCCTCCCTCTGGAGGACGAAAAACAGCCTACAGGCCATTTGAAAAGATCCAGGTTGACTTTACAGAATTGCCTAAAGTAGGTCGGTGGAAATATTTGTTAGTTATAATAGATCAATTGACTCAGTGGGTCGAGGCATTTCCAGCAGCTCAGGCTACAGCTCAGACGGTGGCTAAAATATTATTGGAACATGTAATTCCAAGATTTGGGTTAGTGAGGGTTATTGATTCAGAGCAGGGTACGCATTTCACTTCTAAGATAATTAAGGACTTGACTCGGGCTTTGGGAATTGCTTGGGAATATCATACACCATGGCACCCTGAGAGCTCAGGATGGGTTGAAAGAATGAATCAAACTATTAAGCAACAATTAACCAAATTGATGATAGAAACAAAATTTCCCTGGACCAAGTGTCTCCCTTTGGCTTTATTAAACATCCAAACTAAACCCCATTCTGAGACTGGAATTTCACCATATGAAATGTTATATGGAATGCCCTATCCTCAAGGTATGAAAATGGACCCCTTGGTAGTTAGGGATAGAACCATCCAGGGAAACATAACAACTATTGCAAATAATTTAAAGGAATTAAGGGAAAAAGGAGTTTTAGCTCAAACAACTCCCCTGGATTTTCCAATCCATACTATTCGACCAGGACATCATGTATTAATCAAATGCTGGAGGGGAGAGAGTTTGGAGCCACGGTGGGAGGGACCATTTTTAGTTCTGCTGACCACCGAAACTGCAGTTCGAACAGCAGAGAGGGGTTGGACACATGTATCACGAGTAAAAGGGCCAATACCTGATTGGAAAATTGTCTCAACACCAGGGGATTTAAAGGTAAAATTAAGAAGGACTTAGAAATTAGGTAGGTTTTTTTCCTACAGAAGAATTGGAGTAAGAACGTAATTTATGACATAGCAACAGAAGTCATGTGATAAAATGGTCGAATTTAAGTTGATTTTATTAACCCTAATTTGTTAAGAATGGACTAGGCATCCTGGAGAGGCTGCCAACTGCAATTCCCTTGAGCTTGGAAGCAGAAGAACATTGGTGGAAAAGAATAAAAGACTTCCTTAATTGATGGGAACAGCCTAAAAGGATCGAAGATCTCCTCCAAGGTCACCCACCTGCAACACTAGTGGAATTGCAATCCTAACAACTGAGATTGATAACACCTGTTGTTGAAGGGGTCCAAAGACAAGTAAAACATTGGGAGTGCGGTAAACATGGTTTAAGGTGTCATCCCTGGATGTGTATCGTTTGCACACTTTGTTTTGACTCATGGTGGAGAGTAATTAGGAAGGAAGAGAAGGAAAGACAATTGACTTGCTTGTTTTGCTATGGTTATGTATTTAGCCGGCTAACTATAGAACGAATTGCTAGTGATTTTTTTGGGATACCTTTGAGACTGGGAGACGGGACCCTTCCAGCAGCAATTGGATTAATAGAGAACTTAGATCAATTGGTTCTTGCTTTATTTGCTATAGCACAAATAAGAGAACGAGCAATTCACAATATTATAGACCACTGTCTTATAATTGATAATTGTTGTGGAGAAGAAGTTCATATACCACATCATAGACGCATTCCAGGGGCACATTGGCGTCACGAGTGTGCCTATTGGAGACGGAGATTTAATAAACTCCCTGCTCTGGAAGCAGAAAGATAATTAGTAAATCTTACTGTAGTTGGCAAATCCCTGAAATTTTGGAGTATATGAATTTATGGGGTTCTGGCCTAACCTTTTCCCTGTTCTTTTCATTTTAATCATTCATTCTTAACTAGCCAGAACAAAGAAATGGCATTTAAAAAGGGCAAGCAAACTCTGTGGGACTATGGGTACCGAGGAAACCAAAAGCACCAATGACTAGATCCCAGGGTATTACCTTTGCTACCGAGAAGACTGGCATCTCGGCCCTTGGTTGCAACCCAAGGGGCCTTGAGAAAGGTAGAAAGGCAGATTTCCTGAGGATTATTTTCACTGTGATTATTCTGGTACCCTTGGCGGCTGGCCAAAGCCAGAAGGCCATACTGAACAGAGTTTCGGCAATGAAAAAGCAACCAGAGCAAAAACAAGTCCCAGCAGTTTTAATATTTGTAACTATTGCAATCACTCTGTGTGGATTAAGGACAAGATGGAATCTGTGTTTGTGACACATCTGTATGTTAGTTCTGCCTGCTACAATCGCAGCAGCTTTATAGATGTTTGTGTTAAGGAAGATGTATTGGGTAGGGAAAAATTTGGGATATAATGGGCGAGCTCCTTACCCCCATGGTGATCAAATTTGCCCTCAATATGAAAGATTTGTTTGTTTTGAAAAAGATGATAATGGAAAGGATCCAAGCATTGGCATGGGAAATCGGGCACTAAAAGAAAAATTGAAAGAGAAAATAAAACAAGAAAAAGAAACAAAGGGAAATAGAGGAAAGAACAGGAGAAAAGAGTCAACAGAATTGGCTGAATTGTATAAACAGCTAAAACAGTATTACAAAGATTGGGATTTGCCAGCCTCAAATAAGAATCTGTTTGTGGGATTGATGCAAGAGATTGCTACGGAATTGGGATTATCCAAATGTTGGATTTGTGGAGGTCTAAAAATGGCTGAAAGATGGCCATGGAAAGGTGAGAGCTTAGCTCCAGAGCAATTTTTAAAGTGGAACCACACCCAAATTTCTGAATTTACAAAATACAAAACATTGAAGAGACCTGAAGGATGGATTTTAAGCCATCAAGTAATTGGAAATATTTGTATACCTCGAGAAGGAAGGAAATTTAATAAAATAGTAGGGCATACTCCTTGTAAATCCACGTTGGTGGTTAATATGGATGATCGTTCAAAAATCTGGCAACCTAAAAACCCCGCTGGATATTGGGGACCAATAAAAGAAATAAATTGTGAATGGGATGAACAAATTAATTTATGCTGGTACAGAAGTCCTGGAGCTAACCCCTACCAATCCATCGACAGCCTGAGGTCTTATTGGGAACAACCAGAGAAAACTGATAAGAAATGGAAAGCCTCAGATGGGATATATTGGATTTGTGGGCAACGAGCATACAGTGAGTTACCTCAAAAATGGGGAGGAACCTGTACCTTGGGAATAATACAACCCTCCTTCTTTGTTCTACCAAGGTCTAGGAGCAATGTGTTAGGAACTCCCCTGTATGAAACCCTGCAGCGGAATAAAAGAGATTTGAGTCTCAACTTTCCAACAGCAGGAGGGAACCAAAAATGGGGGGAGAATGAATGGCCTGCAGAACGAATTATAGCATATTATGACCCAGCAACATGGGCTCAGGATGGGTCATGGGGATAGAGGACCCCAGTTTATTTGTTGAATCGATTAATAAGGCTCCAAGCAGTAGTGGAGGTGGTGTCAAATCACACCTCCGATGCTTTAAAATTGTTGGCCAAGCAATATACACAAATGCGGGCGTTTGTGTATCAAAACAGGATTGCCCTAGACTATTTGTTAGCAGAAGAAGGAGGAGTTTGTGGGAGATTTAATGAATCTGAGTGCTGTGTAGAAATTGATGATTATGGGGAAGCTATCACAGAACTTGCAGAAGAAATTAAGAGGGTGGCTCATGTGCCAGTACAAAAGTGGAATTCAATTTTAAAAGCAGATTGGTGGGACAACCTCTTTGGAGGTGTTTGGTGGAAAAAGTTGGGGTTCATGTTGTTATGTTCAGTTTTGGGACTTCTGTTTCTGCCTTGTATGATTCCGTGTTTTATTAGGTTGATTCATTCAGTGATTCAGGGGATGCAGATTACAACTATGTCTCAAGATTCTGAACCCCAAGGAAAAAGAAAACCAAAATCTATAATGGTCCTAACAGCTAAATCGACACAGGTAAAAGAACAAGGACCTAAAGAGATTGAAATAGCCCAAGAAATGTTGACCAAATTTGAAAAAGAGTGTGAAAAATTAGAGGCAGCAGCAGAAATGCTGGAAAAGTTTGAAGCTGAAAGGAGACAATGAGAGAATCAAAATTTTGAAGAATATAAAGGTTATCAAGGCACAGCCTTTTAAATACAGCACGAATCAATGATCAAAAAAGAGAAATGGGGGATTTGTGGTAAATAAGTATGATTCGTGCTGATAAAAATTGAAACTGCACTCAGTATTGATACAGTAACTAATACTTGGAAATAATAGCAGTAGTAATGCCAAATTTGGAAATAATTAAATAAGTTAAAAAGTTGTAATGCCAAAGAGGAGAGGGAAAGGAGGGGCTCCACCCACCCCCTTCCCAGCAGATGTTCTCAAGGACCACAGGAAAGAAGCTGAAGATACAGTTGCTAAAAATGACCAAGAACCTGGTTGGGTCCAAGAAAATGTTAATTATAAGGGACTTATTGCTTTGATATGTAGATGCAGTGATATGTTAGTCTTGGCTTACATTGTACTGGCTTGGTGCGCATGTGTAACCCAAAGGTGAATTAAAGGACAACGAAGAAGACTACAGGGCCTTCATCAGTGACGACCCCCAAAGACTTGTGCGACCACCAAACCGAGTGGTGGCGCATGCGTGGTAAACGTGGTAATGAAGGCGGAGACAGAAAAGTGACGAACCGAAAATAGGAGGAGATGGCATTCACATATGGCATATAAGGGGTGATTTTCACTTGGCAAGCTTGTACGTGAAGTGGCAAGGGTCATTGAACCCTGCACTCCGTACCCCGCGGTATTTTTTTTGTTTATGCGCTATTATTGGAACCAAATTATCCCTTATTTTAATCAAATCATATTGTATCCAATTTTATATTTTTCATTTTAATTATCTCATTAAAATTGTTATTACTTTTAATATTGTTTGGTTCTTTTTAATGAGGGGATAATTGGGCAAACATAACATTAATGTAAAATGCAAGTGCAGATCTGCAAGATGATAAACAATTTAGGCAACTGGTGATGCATCTTTCTAAATCACTCTCCTTTCTCTTTTACAATACTGATTTAGGTGCATTACCTTGCTTGTTGTCGCTTGTCACTAAAACCAAGCGACTATTTTTATTGAATGTATCATCCAGCACTGTGGTTCCTTCATACTCACGTAAAAGAAGATCATTATTTCCAGTGGTGTGTCCTTTAAATCGCCTCAGTCAATTGGCAGAACACCAGGAGGCCCTGAGGAGCCGGGTGCTGGGAAGCCCTGAGGAATTGGGTGTCAGAGGGCACAAGCAGCCCCCAGGCAGCCGCCTTGTCCCTGGCACCCGGCTGCTCTGGCGCTTGCCCAGAGCGTCTCCCAGGCCTGTGGCAGAAGCCCTCGAGGCCGGGCCTCAGCAGGATCGTGGGGGCACCCCTGAGGTGCCCAGGCTGGGCTGGCTGGGCACAGGGAGGGCAAAGCTCCCCTGCTGGGGCATGGCATGAGGGAGTGGGAAGGCCGAGAACCTGAGAATTTACCCCCAAATGTTCTGGCTTTGCCGTAACTTTTACCTCAGGTTTTGTCACAAAACGATCTCTATGTGCCCTCTAGAAATTATTCTGACTTTTTCTCAAAAGTGATTTTTTCCCCAAGAGATCACCTCAGATCTTCCTGCTCAAATATTCAATACATGTACTCGACATATCACCTCCGATTTCATTATTCGCACAGTCCAGTGATTACCTCAACTTGAAAGCCCAAATGTTCATTCCGTACCCTACAGGTGACACCAGGTAATTCCAGCATTCCTGTGCTAAGAAGTTCTGTCCCTCTAAGCTACTGCAGCTTCACCCCTGGCAAAGTGAAATACTCCCTGGTGCTGAGCCAACGCTGCCCCGTGCTCCTCGGTGTGTCTGAGCCCAGGGCAGCCCCGGGACAGCTCCCCCAGGGCTTCTGGAAGGCCGCCCGGCGCCCGGCCCCGCGGGGCGGCCCCAGCGGGTTCGAGTTGCCGCCCGCGGCTGAGGGGAGCGGCGGGGCGGGGCCGCCCGCGCCTGGGCGGGAAACGCTCCCTGCGGCTGAGGGGAGCGGGCGGCGGCGGCGCAGCGGGGACCGGCCCGGCCCTGCCGTGTCCCTCAGGGCGAGCCCACGGCCCCTCAGCAGCCCTGGCGTCCCTTCAGCCAGCGGCATGTGCGCTCAGCCACACGCGGCGTGCCCGTGTCCCCCTCAAGTGACGCTCCCGTTCCCTCAGTGACACCGCCGTACCCTGAGGAACACGACTGACAACCACCTCCCCTCAGGGACTCTCACTGGCCTCAGTGGCATGCAGGGCATCTGCACGCCATTCAGAGATGGCATGATGGCACCTCAGCCACACACAGGACATCTGCCTTCCCTTCAGTGACACAGAAGGCACCTGCAACCTGCTGGGGAAGCCTCAAGTCTGCTCATTGGTCCCCTGTGCCCTCAGCATTGGGACACCCAACTTTCCCTCAGTGACCCTCACGTCCCATCGGCATATCAAGAGGCATCAGCCACTCTGTAGGTGACTCAGAGCGAGTGACTTGGCTCACGGTTGCCAGGGGCCAGCCGCAGGAACAAATCTATCAGAGATGGGGAAAAGGCTCTGGCTCTGCTTACAGGGTGGGCTGACGGCCGGGAGAGCTCCATTTCCCCCTTGTGAAGTTGGAGACAGGGCTTCACCCTCCTTATAGGGCTGCCCCTCTCTGCAGGCAGCCAAAGCAGCACGACAGCAACAGGCCAAAGACAGCAAAGCAAAGAGCCCGCCCAGCACACAGGGAGGTGGCCCAGTGGAAAGGGCAGCATGGTACCCTGAAGGTGCCAGCCACACTCTCATGTGTCCCTGCCCTGGGAATGCCAGGAATGCCCTTTGTCTAGAGGGCCTTTCTGTGGCCCCTCTGGGCTCAAAGCTGCTGCTCTTCTGGCCCAATGGGACCTAAAGCCACAAAGCTCGGCCTCCCCCACAGCGATAGGAATAAGACACGGCAAGCAGGCAGTGGTGCTCAATGACTAAGGCTGAGGGGCCGGGGTCTCCAGTCTGGAGCACAGGGAGGGCACACGCCCAGCCCCACAACTCCTGGCCTCACAGCCCTGATAGGCTGGGACCAGGGTTCCACACCTGATTCCAGGGGATCCCTCCAACCACCCAGTGAGGAAGCGCCAGAGCAGCCTGCTGTCAGGATCAAGGGGGCTGCCAGGGGGCTGCCTATGGCCTCTGACAGCCCATTGCTCAGGGCATGCCAGCGCCCAAACCCCTCAGGGGCTACCCCAACCCGGCCAAGCTGCCCGGCAGCAGCGCCGCAGCCCCACAGCAGCTCCAGAGCAGCCCCACAGCAGCTCCAGAGCAGCCCCGTCCAGAGGCACCTGGGAGCGCTCAGCAAGGCAGCCAGCAGCACACGGGCAGGAGGACACGGCTGGTGCTTCCTGCCTGGCACAGGGCTTGTGGCCATCTCAAGGCACTGCTCTGGCAGCGATCCCCGCAGTTCCGGCCCCTGCCCAGCTGCTCTGTGGGCAGCACAAAGGCTTCAGCAGAACCACCAAAGGCCAAGGGGCTTCTGGCCATTTTCCCTGCAGCACTGCACGACTGGGCAGCTGGCTAAATACAAGTACCCTAATCCCTTCTTCTCCCACGCCATACGGACCCTGGGCAGCAAAGAAATCACCTTAGAGCCTGTGTATTAAAAGACATTCTATATTTACAAACGATAAAAAATGCAAAGGAAGAAAAGAAACATTATAAAGAAAATGAAAATCCCCGCTGGCTCACGTTACCCCAGCAAAGAGGGCCTCCTGGATCAGGTTTCTACAGAGCTCCAGCAGTGCAGCCACCCAAGCCCTGACAGACGAGGTCGAGTGATCCATGCATTGCGCAGCTGATCGTGCAGCCTCTGGAAGATGGAATATCGGCCATGCTGTGTTGCTCGGAGGACATGCAGTGTTTGAAATGCCAGCTCTGACAAGGGACTGCTCATGTCTTTCGTCAGGCGTTCAAGGGCTGCAAGAGAGAGGAAGAGAGCCAAGGTCAGATCCCGGAGCTGCGGGAAGCTGAGGAGAGACCCCTGCAAGGGCCATCCCAGCCGGCTGTTGCCATGGCCAGGAGGGAGCAGGGAGCAAGGGGATCAGCCCAGAGCTGCCGGCCACAAATGGCCCACGTGGCCCTGAAATGTCAGTGTGCTCTGCCCACGGGAGATGAGCCCTCCGCAGCTGGGGCAGGGCTTGCAGATCTCCCCCTGGCAGCCCCCGCAGTCAGCCCGCTGCCCTCACTCACCAGTGCAGATCAGCTGCAGCTCTTGCTGCTGCCCCCTCAGGTGCCGCCCGGCCATGCCTGTGAACACAGAGCCTGTCAAGGCCCCAGCGGCACAGCTCCCTGCCAGCGGCGCTGCCGGCGCTGTGGCCACACAGGCTGCTGGCCCGGCAGGGCTCAGCCCGGCCCTTGCCGCACGCTGCCGCCCCAGGCCACGGCTGCCAGAGGGCGGCAGCAGCAATGCCCGGGCCAGGCGGGGCTCCACGGCGCCGGGCCCGGCTGGCGCTGCCGGGGCAGCAGGCGGGGCTGGGGCCGAGCAGTGGCGGACCGGGCTGGGGAGGGATCCCGGGCTGGTGGCTCACCCATGAACCTGATGGCCACCTCTCGCAGGGGCTCCTGTGGGCTGCGTAGGTAGCGCCGGGCCCAGCGCAGGTGCTGGGCCGCTCTACTCCTGTCGTGTGCCAGCTGCAGAGAGCGGCAGGAGGGAAGGGTTGGCGCGGGCTCAGCCCCTGGGCTGGACGCTGCCTGCGTCCAGCCCTGGCCGCACAGCCGTGAGGCGCAGCCAGCAGCTGCTGGCCAAGGGCTCCCGAGGGCAGGGGCAGAGGGCCGGCTGCTGCCCGGGGAGCCGCGGTGCTGGCACGCACCCCCGCCAGGCTGAGGCTCCATGGGCACCTGGCTCGGGCCCACGGGAGCCTGGAGAAGAGCCTGCACGGCCTCTGGCTGCAGCAGCGGGCAGGGGTACAGCTGTTGGGCCCGCACACTGAGCACCGCCCTCAGGGGCCTTCTCCAGGCTGAGCCTGGGGATTCCCGGCCCTCCTTACCAGGCTGTCTACGAACATGTACAGCTTCTTATTCTTCACCATTTTGACAAGGCCCCTCCTCTTCAGGAATTTGGCCGCGCAAAGCAGCATTTCCGCGGAAGCCTGGGGAACAGCAAACATGTGCAGATGTCCGCACAACCCAGGGTAAAAGACCTGAGAACCAGTGTCATAACCTGGAGCAGGCTGCAGCCTGCAAGGTACCAGCACAGGAGGCAGCCCAGCACTCTCCCAGGGGGACTGCAGCTGGCCACAAATCCTCACCTCAGCAATCATCTGATTCTCATCATAGCAGTGGAAGTAGAGTGGGACCAGGCTCTGGCTCACGTGGGACTTCAGGGCCTTTCTTCCATCTTCTGTTAATAAGTCCAGCATCTCTTGGAAGACACACATGGAGCTCAGCTGCACCTGGATATCATCCTGTATGAGAAGAAGGGCAAATAACCTCAGCATCAGCTGCTTCAGGTCCCCCAGGGCACGGGCCTGCATCTCCACAGGGCACCAAGTGTCCGGGCAGCAGCCAGTGGCCGTGGCTGTGGGCACAGAGCCTTACATGGTCAAAGAGTGGCAGGAGCTCCTCAGCCAGCTCCAGGGCAATGGGGGTGGGTATTGGGGCACCATTATCCAGCAGCAAATATCTCAGAAGAAGAATGGTCATTCTGATCATGTCGCTTTCATTTTCCTCTAGGAGCTCCACAAGACTTTCAGTCAGGCTCTGCATTTTTTCAGCCTGTGTGGAACACAAGTTTGTGAAAGGCCACCCTGCTGCCACAGGGCCCAGAGGCCAAAGGCCTGTCCCGAAGCACTGGGGCAGCTGGAGCGGGAGGCAGGAGAGCTGGGAGCAGCTGCCCCAGCGCCCGAAGCCCAGGCAAGGCCAAGCGACTGCGTTGCCCAGCCCCACGCTGCCTGCACGGCTTCAGCCACTGCCCCCTTCTCACCATGGAGGGATTCTTGCCCAGCACTATGAGGCCTCGGAGTGCCAAGCGACGCCTCTCCCTGTCTTCGCTCTGCAGGTTCTGTGCCATGATCTGCAGAACAGTGTCACTGCGTTCCCTCAAGTCCAGGCACTCGAGGACCTGAAAGGCACAGGGCAATGACAGGGAGCCGGCTGGCTGGAGCCCAGAGCAGCACAGGGCACGGGCACCATCCTGGCAGCTGTGGCTGTGAGAGGGCAGAGAGCTGGGAGGCAGCTCAGCCAGGCAGCGCTGGCCTTGAGGCTCACCTCCACAAGGAATGCCAGGGCAGGCAGATCCGTGCATGGCTCCCGTGTTCTGAGCAGCCGGAGCAGGTAGCGAAAGATCCGGGAACAGGAGGGTATGGAGACGCAGGACATCTCCCTGGCAGGAGAAAAAGTCAGCAAGAATGTGAGCCAGGAGTATAGAACCTGTCCCAGGAGTGACTCACACAGGTCAGGTCTTTCTCCAGCAGCCTGCAAGCGCACTTGGGCTACTTCAGAGGCTGCTCTTTTGGCCACCCTCCTCTCCCAGATTTTTCCAGTTTCCTTGGCCGTCCCTCAGTGACAAGGCCCTCTGGCCCATGACTGCAGGCACTGTGTGGGTCACTCTGGGCACAGAGCAAAAATGTCAGAGGCAGTGGGGAGAAGGGGGTCTCACCTGGCCAACAAACCCACAGCAAAGTGGCGGGTCTCAACAGAGAGCAGCGTGTCCCAGCCACACCTGCGATCCATTGCCACCACCACATCGTTGTACTGCTTTTGGCAGAGCAGGGACTTCAGGGTCTGCACTGCAAACCTGTGTGCACAGCAAAGCCCAGGTCACACTGGCACCACTGGCTCCTTCCCAGGCCACATGGCAGGGACAGGAGGAGTGGCATGGAGCACCTGTTGGGGCTGGTGGCAAGGCCGTGCTCTTCCTGGCATCGCTTCCAGAGTGTATTGACCTCCTCTGGCATCTCTTCTGTGCTTAGAAACACTTGGAATAGCAGATGCACAAACAGGCGGGGGAAATACACCTTTAACATGCATGGGACAGGGAGCTCCTGGAGGATCTTCCACATCACCACGGTTGCCTGCAAAGGACAAAGGCCCTGAGACAGCGCTCAGTGCCGAGGTGTTTGTGTGGCAGGGCCCGAGCGTGGCAGGGAGAGGCCCGGAGAGAGGCTGGGGGACCACAGGGCCTGGTGGGCCTGAAGCTGCCCCTGGGCCAGGTTTCAGGCCAGCGCCTGAGGCAGGGAGATGCAGTGGGGGAAGGAGGATGGAGAGCTGCTGGAGAGGCGGCCTTGGGGCCAGCAAAGGCCAATTGCAGACACTCACAGCCAGGGCAAAGACACCCGTTTCATCCCTATCGGAGGTGCACGTGCTGTGCTCTGGCCAGCTCTCCAGCACATCCAGGAGGATCAGCAGTGCCAGCTCCGCAGTCCTGGCTGAGCCCATGATGGTCTTCCACATGGTCATGGCAGCTCTGTGGGGTCAGAGCAATGTCTCAGGGGCGTCTCAGACACAGCCCCAGGGGGAGCTGAGCTGGCTGCCAGTTCTGCCTCTGCCCACTGGCCCTGGCCAGCAGCAGCAAGGCAGCCCAGCCCTGTGGGGACAGAGCCCTGAGGGGCAGGGAGGGAGCAGGGCAGCAGGCTCAGGGGCTGACGTGCCAGGGCTGGGAAAGGCAGCAGCCAGAGAGCCCTGGAAGTCTCTGTTGGTCACACACCTGGGCCAGGCTGTATACAGGGTGATGGGCTGGGGAGGCCTGAGCCCTGTGGGCAGGTGGGCCCCATACCTGTCACAGGACGGGGCCACACGCAGGAGCGTCATCACTGCGTCATGTGGCTGTGCTTCAGCGAGATCCAGCAGGGCATTGTCCAGCCTGTGCTCGTCACAATCATTGGCCATGATCCACTGGTGGATGAACCTCACCATGGCGGGCACCTGGAGAAGGCACAGGGAGACTTGGAAAGCTGCCAGAGGGAGCAATTTTCACAGCTTCCCCAGAGAAGTGCTTCCCTTCCCAGCGCACTTCTATGTGGCCCCAAATGCTCACAGCAACCAGCATGCGTGGCCTGGGAGGCCAAGCAATTCCTGGGGGGATCAAACCTTGGCCACAGGCTGCTTACTTGGTTTCCAAAGTAAAAATTTTCCTCTACAATCATAGATAGGAGGCCAGCGCTGGACTTGGTTTGTAAGGTGGGTGAGTATGGTCTGAGCCCAGTTTCCCTGGCGATGGTCTCTTCCTCCTGAATTCTCTTCATGAATTTGCAGACAAGCTGTAGGAGAAGGGCAGGAAGCCGGGGGTGTTGCATGGAGTGCTGCACTCACAGTGCTGGGCTGAGCAGGGACAGCAGGCCCAGCCCAGGTCAGGGTGGCTGCAGGTACCTGCACTGTACTGTGGAAGCCGCGATGGCTGGATTCCTCCTCTTGTGTGCGCTCCAGGGCTGCATCTGGCAAAGAGCGAGTGCAGCCAGAGCTGAGGGGCTGCAGGAGAGGCCGGAGAAGACAGCCCAGCCCTGCGCTCCCCAGGCAGGGAGACCCCCGTGATGGCCCAGGGGATTCAGCAGGGCCACTGCGGGGTGTCTGCCCGGCCCCTCTTCTGTCCTGTCCTTGGGTATGTCCCCAGGGGATGGCATGGCATAGCATGGCATGGCATGGCATGGCATGGCATGGCATGGCATGGGGTCAAGCCGGCTGCAGGCACCATTCCTGATGCCCAGCTCTGCCACTCACCCTCCTGTGATAGCTGGAATGGCACCACCTCCTCGGTCTCCAGTGCTGGAGCAGCTCCAGGGCCTTCTTCCTCCTCCTCTTCCACCCAGGCCAGCTTGGGCACTCTCGGCGGTCTCTGCTCCATATCTCTGACTGGATTGATGGCAACTTGCAGGAGAGATGCCTTGCAAAACCTCCAGGTCACCGAGCCGTGCAGTTGTACCTGGAAGGCACCTTCAAGAGGGAAGCCTCAAGAAGGCTGCAGGACAGCAAATCCTGCACTTGCTCTCAAGGGCTCCTGCCACAAGGACAGGAGACTCCTGTCAAGGTCTGTGGTTTGGCCTTGATGGGTCCTGCAGAAGGAAAACCTCGGGGAGATCACAGGGCAGCACGTCCTGTGGTCTGGCCTCAAGCTCAGCTGCAGGAACAATGCCTCGGAAAACCTCCGGGTGGGACTCGAACGAGTGCGCTGTGCGGGGTCTCCTCACGGCACTGCTCTGTCCCGTCCTGTCCCGTCGCGTGCTCCGAGCACTGTGGCCTGTTCCTGTCACCGCCAGCTTCTTTGTCACCACGTGTCACAAAGGGCCCTTGGACACCCGGTTCCATGTCACAGTCACCGTGCTGCACCGTGTCACAAAGGGCCCTTGCACACACTGCCGCCGGCCCTGGGGCCGCCCCCAGCCCAGCCAAAGTGGCCCAGGCTGGAAGGAATGCCTGGCCCCAGGTGTCTAAGGCAGCCCCACAGGATCTTTAGGAAGGGCTCAGAGCATCAGCAAACGCTGCCCTGCTCTGCGGGCTCAGGGCAGCAGAAGGAGCCCCCAGGGCTGCCGACCCAGCCGCACTGGGAAGGGCACGGGGCCTTCCAGGGAAGCTGCCACGGCCTCCTTGGGACACGTCCCGGTCCCTGGCCATCCTAAACCCGCGGGTGTGACTCGCACAAGGAACGTGTGGGCCCGGGCACCAATGCTGCTCTGAGCCCTGGGGCCCGGGCAGCGCTGCAATCAGCAGCTGGGGCAGAGTCCCTGCCCAAGCAGAGCTGCCACCCCCCGAGCCCTGGCAGCGCTGGTGCCCGTCTCCTGCCCCAGAGACCTGTGCCCCCGGGGGGCTTCTGTGCCACGTGCATTGGGGGCTGTGCTTCTTCCTGCAGGGGCTGATGGCCGGAGCAACTGGAGCAACTGCTGGCAATGTTAGCATTGAAAACACTTAATCACGTAGGGATTATATGCGGTGCTTTTTATTAAAGAGCTCTGGGAATCGGGGTATATTGAACCCAAATCTGATTCCGACCAGACATCCGAAAGGATCATGTTTTATACTCTGTCTTTATAACACTTTCATGTTAATTAATAAACTTATATTGTTCTATTGTATACATGAATTTAGCCTTTCTCTGAATTTCCAGCATAGTTTCTCAATATTCTTCTTATGGTTATATAATAATTACATTTAATTACTAAATCATCATCACATTTACCAATTATATAATTCATCATGCTGCTTACACAGGTGCAGTTGATCTGGGAAAGCACAAAGCCTAACATTTTAGATTCTATCTTTAACTTTTTCCAGGGCTCCACTATCATTCTCCTCCCTTTGAAAGCATTTTCACTTCACTCTAGGTGTAAATGTTTTCACTTGATACAGTCCTTTATTCTTCAGTTCGTACTTGGTACATCAAATCCAGGGTTGATGTAAACATTGTCGTGGATGCTGTTACGAACTGGAGAACCAGAAGATGGTGGGTGTGAACCTCGTGTTAGTGCCTTTTTTATCCTCCGGTTCCAGGACGTTTTCTTCTGTATCCCTCCCTTTAAGATGCTGTCAACTAACCAAATTGCTAAGAATACAATTAGTAAGATTTTCACACTCTCAATGATAGATTTTAATTCATGAACTCACATTCCACCCTAATCCTTTAAAGATTTCTCCTAACCAGCTTGTAGCCAAATCCTTTTGCTCTTCTTGTGCTTCATGCTCTATTTGTTTTAACTGATTGATATCATATTCTACATCTGCAGTTACATTTGGGATATGAACGCAGCAATGATCACTTGTCCCTTGAATAATACACATACTCCATGCTCTTTCAGGAGTAACATATCTAGCGCTAATCGATTTTGTAAAGTCATTTTTGTGGTGGCTTGTAATTGTATATTTAATTCTTTAAATCCTTCCCGGGTGACTGTTGCCAGTCTACCTACCTCACCTGTAAGTTTGTATAGCATCTCTCTACTCTGATTGTTTGCTATAGGACCAAGCAATGACTCTAGCGCCCATCCAAATTTCACTCCACTAGAGGGTTCTTGCCAAATGTCATCTGGATTTTCATTGTCTAGAACTTCTCGTCTTGCTCTTATCTGCAGATATTCACGTTTTCCATTAAATGGGGACTTTTTCCAAATTGGACATAAGGTTGGGAGGCCTAAAGTAATCTCCTTTACTTTCCCATCTACAGGCAGATGTGTTGTCCAGGTACCATCACTTGCTGCCCATACAAATTGTCCTGGACCTCGGATTGTAATCCTGGAACACCCTATAATTACTCTATAATTCACTCTGCCTTGTTTATGTTTGATCCCTCTGCAAGCACAATTACTTTGTAGGGCTATTGCCAGGGGTGGCATCTGTTTTATCTCTACATCATCTGAAGTGCAGTCGTAAGTTTTATTACATGCCCACCAACTTACTTTGTCTGCCCTCGTTCTGCTACTAGTGTCAGTGTTTGTTATTGCTGGATCTGTTTCATTCTCGGGGCCTTCCCACTTAATACACCAAGGGGTGTTTGCCATATATTGGAATCTTTGAAGAATACTCACAGACCATGCACTGTCCCAAGGCTCTATCTGATCTTTCCTATCCTTGGCCTCACATTTCCATACCAGAGTGGTTTCTGTATCTTGCCTCGATTCGGGTACCTGTTTACATGTAATTGTTTTGTTCTTTTGTATTTCGGGTAGTTTTGATGTTATGATTCCCCAATTTACTGGGTCTCCTGCTGCCTTTGGTATTGGCAGACAGGCAGTTATGCGGCTGGTGTTTTGCATTTTGGCAAAATCTTTGACTAATCCAATCATTACATTCTCAGCCCGAACTGCTTAGAAACCTTTATCACCTGTGTTTCTGTTTGTACCTCACTCTTCATTCTAGAATGAAGAGTGGTTAGTTGATCATTTTGCGTTCCACAACCCAAAGATATTAATAACCATAACGTTAGCACAATTACTGATAGCATTCTGAAAGCAATTAAACACATCTTATCTGCAGCCTTTGTTCATTCCAGAGTTTACACAGTCTGTGATCCAGGATGGATTTTCTTCACTCGGGTATAGTGAATCCAGGGTTCCACGCCAGCTACTTTGACTGCTGTAAAGGTGGTCAGTAGTACCTGATGGGGTCCACTCCACTTTTCTTTCAGCGGTTCCTCATTCCAATTCTTGATGTACACCTCGTCTCCTGGATGTATGTTATGGGTTCTCGAGAGTCAGTGGTCCATTCCACACGAGGATACTCCGGAGCCGAGCTAAAGTTTTCCCAAGAGACAGAACATAATTATACGCTTCCTGCTTTCCTGTGATGTGTACATTAGGGTTAGGCTCAGGAGATTCTTATGGTTTCCCATACAATATCTCATAAGGACTGACTGACATCCCACTCCTAGGCTTTATCCGAATCCTCCACAGTGGTATTGGCAAAGCCTGGGGCCACTGCAATTTGGCTTCTTGGCATATTTTACTGATTTGCCTTTTTAGTGTCTGATTCATCCTCTCTACCTGTCCACTTGACTGGGGTCTCCATGGTGTGTGGAGATCCCAATTTATCCCCAGCAATCTACTTACCTCTCTTACTACTGTAGCTATGAAATGGGGTCCCCTATCTGATGATACCCCTAGGGGTACCTTGAATCTGGGAATAATCTCCTGTAGTAACCACTTAACTGTTTCCTTTGCTTGGTTCGTGCGACAGGGAAGGGCTTCTGGCCACCCAGAGAATGTGTCAACCCCCACTAACAGGTATTTGTATCCTCGAGTTCTTGGTAGCTCAACAAAATCTACCTGCCAATAGTCTCCTGGCTCTATTCCTATCCGAATTCTTCCTAACTGTGCCTGTTGCCTGGCCACCGGGTTGTTTTTCAAGCAGATATTACATTTTGACATTACTGATTTTGCCATTGTTAACATCCGTACTGAAATTAAACTCTGCTTTAGTAATTTTACCAATGCCTCTGCTCCCCAGTGACATTTGTTATGTTTAATTTGCAGAACTTCTCTCATTATCAAGGGGGTACCACTATTTGTCCTTGTGCGGTTACATACCATCCTTCTGAATTCTTTTGTGCATTTAGCAAACGTGCCAGTCTCTCATCTTCTACTGAATATTTTGGTTTTGGAGGCAAATTGAATTTTGATACATTAAGCTTCAAAGGTATCAATGCCATTGTTGTTTGTACCTCTCGAGCAACCTGTCGGGCTGCCCAATCTGCCTTTCGATTTCCCTCACAGATTTTGGAGTTTCCTGATTGGTGTGCTTTGCAGTGTAAGATTGTCACTTGTTCAGGTTTTTGTACTGCCTTTATCAATTGCAGGACTGCATCCTGATGTTTAATGTGCGTACCCCGAGAAGATAACAGTCCTCTTTCTTTCCACAGTGCTCCGTGTACATGCACCACTCCAAAAGCATATTTTGAGTCAGTCCAGATATTTACCTTTTTCCCTTCACTTAATTCTAGTGCCCTAGTTAAAGCAACCAGTTCTGTCTTCTGGGCAGATGTATTTGGTGGTAATGCCTTTGCCTCCACTGCTGTATTGACTGTTGTTACCGCATATCCAGCGTATCTGGTTCTGTTTTCCACGAAGCTGCTCCCATCTGTAAACAGCTCCCACTCCGGCTGCTCTAGTGGGACGTCTTTCAGGTCTTCTCTTGCTGAACAGGTGTACTCTATTACTTCTACACAGTCGTGTTCTAATGGGCCTTCTTCAGTTGTGGTACCTAGGAACAAAGCTGGATTCAAAAGGTTAGTTGTTTTTAATGTGACATCATCCTGCTCAGTCAGGACTACCTGGAATTTCATCATCCTGCGTGGAGATAGCCAATGGCCCCCGTTTTGTTCTAAGACAGTGGTTACTGTGTGTGGTACATAGACATCTATGTGCCTTCCCATAGTAAGTGTCCTGGCTTCCTGTATCAGGATCACAGTAGCTGCGACTGCCCGCAGACATGGGGGCCACCCGGCACTTATGTTGTCGAGTTGTTCGGAAAAGTAGCCCACCGGCCTTTTCCAGCTTCCCAGACATTGGGTCAGGACTCCTAGTGCTAGGCGCAGCCTTTCATGTACAAACAGCTGAAAAGCTTTAGAAAGATCAGGTAACCCTAATGCTGGAGCAGTTGTCAGTGATTCCTTTAATTTTAGGAAGGCTTCTTTCTGTGGTTGGCCCCAGGCGAATGGTTGCATCTTCTCAGCTTCATGCAGGGGTTTCGCAATCAGTCCATAGTCCATGATCCACAAGCGACACCATCCTGCCATCCCGAGGCAGACTCGCAGCTCATGTAAATTCTGGGGCTCTGGAATAGCACAAATAGCTTGGATACGGTTAGTACCTAGTTTTTGTTGCCCTTGTGAAATTTCACATCCCAGGTAAATCACAGTCTGTAGCTATTAGTATATCACCAACATACTGCAACAATAAGTACTGGTCTCTTGGCACTTGCCCATTTTCGGTCCAAATCTCCATTCCTTTGCCAATTGGTTTCCAAATAGGGTCGGCGAGTTCTTGTCGGGTCCAGGTGAGCTGGGTCTTTCTTCCATTCCCTGGGGTTTTCCACTCAAAGACAAAAGGTTTCCTACTGTCTTTGTCAAAGGGTATGCAGAGAAAGGCATCTTTATATCAGTTACAGTAAACCACTTATATATCCCCTTTACGGATGTTAGCAATGTGTGAGAATTTGTTACCACTGGATAAATGTCCTTTTTATTTATTGCTCTCAAATCCTGCATTAACCTATATTCACCTATTTGGTTTCTTTACTGGAAATACTGGTGGGTTAAATTCTATTGTATATTTGTGGTGAGTTCTTGAACCTGTTCCACAGGTTCAGTTAGTTATATTCTCCTAACACCATGGCTTTGGCAGCGTTTCCCTGCTGGAACTGATTCTCCTGGTGAAACAATTTTGAACAACCTCGCTTCCAATGTCCCATCCCCTTGCAATATGCACATTGATTCAGGCTTAACCCCTGGGTAACTGGCTTCCTACCCCAACCACTCCTGTTACGTCCCCTGAAATTTGGGTTCCCTTTCTCCTGTATTACTGCCAAAAGATTCTGCTGCTGCTTTTTACTAGCTTCTTTTTCCCGATTGTTATATACCTTCCCAGCAACCTCAAGTAACTTATCCAAATTCCTTAATTCTTCCCCTTCTAATTTTTGCAATTTTCTACAAATATCATCCTGTGATTGGCCCAAGAATATGAGAGCGAGCTGAACCTTTGCTTGCTCTGGATCCATTTGGAGGTCTGTATGTTTCCTTGCTACGTCCTTAAGCCTCTCCAAAAACGCAGTTGGAGATTCCTTCTTTTCCTGTCAAACCTCGTATAGTTTCGACCAATTTATAGTTTTGGGCACAGCGTTCTGAACTCCTATTTGGATCCACTCATGATATTTCCGTAATTTCCTCATATCGCAAAATAAATTAGGGCCCCAATTTGGATCCTCAATTGGGAAATTCACATCTAAATTCCCTGTTACCAGCCCATTTCTAATATCTTCTCTTGCCCTCTCTTTGGCTGCCTTAAGTACCATTTCTTTTTCAGTAGAATCCATCAGAGTATCTAATATTACTTCTATGTCATCCCAGTCAAGATTTTGAGTTTTCATAATCATTTTTGCTACGTGTGCCATTTTATCAGGATTTTCTCTATAAGTTCCGGCTGACTGTTTCCAAATAACTAAGTCTGCTGGGGAAAAAGGCACTTTTACAAATACTGGCCCTTCCACTCCGACACCTTGTCACAAGGGGGCAATCACAGTCCGTTTTCGTTTGCTTATGCCTTTTCTATGCACAACTGGAGCAAGCTTTGCCCGACCCCGGGTTCTATGGGCTATTGGGGTCACTGATTCATTACCATTGCTATCTTTTTCGCTCGCATACCTCTTTCTCCTTTTTATCACAGTTAGGTTTCGCTCATCTTCCGAGGAAGAGGGATCAGGTGATGATGGGAGAGGGGGATAAAGAGGGAAAGGTGTACTAGATGAGACAGGTTCAGGGGTAGGTGGGTGAGGAGCAGGTAGTGGGATAGGGACAGATGAAACAGGTGGGATAGGGTTAGGTTCTCTTCTTCCTATTGGAGTGTACTGGTTTAGGGCAAATTTGTTAAAGAATCTGCAAAGGAGGGCCCCTCCAGAAAGCAAAACCCACACGGCCCCTCCCCCCAACCGGTTCGGGAAAAAATTCCTCGGAGAGAGGTGGAAAGAACCTGTTTATTTGACTGGCCCCGCACCCCCCAGCACACAAAATGAACAATACCCGATGACACCGCTTTGAGAAAGATGGCAAAATCAGAAAGTCTCTTTCAGGGGGGGTGGTTGCTCTGTTCTCAGTCCCTCTGGCGCTGGGCCAGCCGCTGCAGCCGAACCTTCGGTGTTCCCGGGTCCCAGTCCGGAGCAGGTTCGAGATGGTCACAGAAGCAGGAGAGGAGAAACAGTCCAGGAAGCAATGTGGACTGTTTAGCTAGAACTAGCTAATAAGCAGAGGCAGAAAGCAGAGCAGAAGCAAGAGCAGAAAAAGGGAGCAAGCAAAAGCAGCAAGCTGAAGCTGGAAGTGAAAAAAAAAGCCTTATGTACCGCTTTCCTCTGTGTGCCTGATAAGAGAAACCCAAACAAAACTTCCACGCTTCAGAGCCGGTCTTAAAGGCACAGAACAGATGAATGGGAATATACAAGCATCATAACGTCACCCCAGGACAAGGCCCATGGACTTTTCCTGAAGCTCAGCTGCTTGGACTGGAATTTTCTTTGTGTTGTTTTTTGCATTTTCTTATATTGTAAGATTGTTTTAGTGATTTGATAGAATTGTATGTTCTACAGGTGAAGAAATCCCCTGTTCATTCCACACCAGCACTTGATTGAGATTTGGATTGGCAACGGATAACCTGTCAAGTGTTTGTTCTTTCCTCTGCATGTGCACAGCAGAGAAAATTACAACCATTTTTCTTTTTAATTTATTAGAATTTAAAAGATTCTCGCCTCTCTCTTCACCCTGAAGACCCTTGCAAGCTCAGTAACAAGGATTCAGCAGGCGGGGAGGACTGTGCTTAAAAAATGCTGTGTCAGAATGTCTCAGGAGACACAACTGATCTGGGCACTGGTGACACTGAAAATCATGAGTATGCTCCAGAAAACCGAGGCACTGCAAAGTAAAAGGAGATGGTCGAGAAAACCTTCCCCTGCCATCAGTCATGGCATAAGCTGCAGAGCCCCAGGAAGGTTCAGCGCAGACCATTCACCATCTGATGGGCACTGGCCACCCACAAGGAAAACCTGACCCAGACCTGAGTCCCTTGTAGGTGACACTGGGACACTGATCTGATCCCACAGAGCCCTGGGAGAACAATGAGCCTCTTTAGAGTCCAGCCCTTGGCATATTCTTGAGACAGACTGTGGCAGAAGGAAGCCTTCAGGCACTGGGCTGAGGAGATCCCTTTGCTGATGGCAGCGCTGGGATGGAGGTCAGCTCTCTCACAACAGATTTCGTTGCTGTCCCTGCTTCCAGAGCACTCAGCCCTCAGAGCACAAAAAGGGCTCAAAGGAGAGTGTGGAGTAGAGAGCAGCTCTGAAAAGATCATGTGCTGGTGCTCCCTGTCTGTGTTGCTGTGCTGCAAAGCACCACAGCTTTTAGAAAACTCTCAGTGAAAGGGTACCAGAGAAAGCATTTGAAGCAGGGTCCTTTAATTTGTTTAAAAAAACGGAGAGAACACTTCCCAATTTACAAAATCTGTAAGTCAAATTCAAGAGGAAAACACTTAAGTAGAAGAGGGGTGAATAATAAGATTATGTTGTGATCAAGATGATCACAAGAAAAACAAAAATATCCACCCACCACAATACCAATATATGAAAAGGTAGACTAAGTCTGTAATGAGATACACTCTGAATGTTATGCTGTAAAAAAGGGGTACTTTATTCCTTCTGAAAACCATCCAGTCATCATTTTTCTCATTCCATGCTTGAGCTCCTGGTTCCTCAGGCTATAGATAAGAGGGTTCAGGGCTGGAGGAACCACTGAGTACAGAACTGACACTGCCAGATCCAAGGATGGGAAGGATATGGAGGGGGCTTCAGGTAGGAAAATACGCCAGTGGTGACAAAGAGGGAGACCACGGCCAGGTGAGGGAGGCAGGTGGAAAAGGCTTTATGCCGTCCCTGCTCAGAGGGGATCCTCAGCACAGCCCTGAAAATCTGCAAATAGGAGAAAACAATGAACACAAAACAACCAAATAACAGAAAAACTAACTACACTGAGCACAAGTTCCCTGATATAGGATTTGGAGCAGGAGAGCTTGAGGAGCTGTGGGATTTCACAGAAGAACTGGCCCAGAGCATTGCCATGGCACAGGGGCAGGGAAAATGTATTGGCCGTGTGCAGCAGAGCATTGAGAAAGGCACTGGCCCAGGCAGCTGCTGCCATGTGGGCACAAGCTCTGCTGCCCAGGAGGGTCCCGTAGTGCAGGGGTTTGCAGATGGACACGTAGCAGTCGTAGCACATGACAGTCAGGAGGGAAAATTCTGCTGTAATGAAAAATACAAACAGAAAAATCTGTGCAGCACATCCTTTGTAGGAGATGTTGCTGGTGTGCCAGAGGGAATTGTGCATGGCTTTGGGGACAGTGGTGCAGATGGAGCCCAGGTCGCTGAGGGCCAGGTTGAGCAGGAAGAAGAACATGGGCGTGTGCAGGTGGTGGCCGCAGGCTACGGCGCTGATGATGAGGCCGTTGCCCAGGAGGGCAGCCAGGGAGATGCCCAGCAAGAGGCAGAAGTGCAGGAGCTGCAGCTGCCGCGTGTCTGGCAATGCCAGCAGGAGCCAAGTGCCTGATGGAGCTGCTGTTGGACATTTGCTGTGTGTGCACATTTCAACCTACGGAAGGAGGAATCAGAGTGATAATTGAGGGGAGATTTCTCATAGAAAAATCCAAGCCCTGCCTCATAGACACTTTCTGGCCACGAAACACCTCCCCCTGTCCATGTCTCAGAGATCTTCCTTGGGCTCTGTTGCTGGAGTCCTGATTGCTGCTGGCCAATGCTATGTGAGGAGCTGAACCTTGACCTGAAGGACACCTAGTAGGTCAGCCCTGACCCCCAGTCAGTGCAGGGGAACAGTGAGGGCAGGAGCCAGTCCTGGTGTTTGGACTTGGATAAAGAATCTTCCCCTAAGGCAGAAGAGCTGCCTGGCTGAAGAGATGAGGATGGCAGGATGCAGAATGAGAGATTCTCCTGCATTGTAAAAGAAAAGAGAGTCCAGGGAGGCAGGAGGATTGTCTGAAGCTTAGTGCAGACTGAGGGGAGCTGCTCCGTCCCTCTCTCCTCTTACAGCTGCCCTGGACATGCACCTGTCTGAAATCCACTCCCATGTTACCCTGGACAGCCAGGAGACACAGCTGAGGGCAGAGGGATCCCTGGCACACAAAGTGGCTCCTGCCTTTCCCAGAGTCAGGAGAGTGGGCTCATTGCCAGCCTCCCAGGCTGCCCTGCCCAGAGGTGCCTGGGCACAGGGAGCTGGGACACCCCATTGCTGTGCTCACCCTGAACAGGAGGAGCCCAAGGGCTGGGCCCGGCCCTGCAGCTGGAACTGCCATTGCAGAGAGCCCCTCAGCAATGCCAGCAGCACCTGGGCAAGGCAAGGAGAGAGAGAGAGCTGGGCCTGAGGAAAAGCCTTTCCCTGGTCAGCCCTGGCCAGCCCCTGCCAGGCAGCAGCAGGGCAGGACAGCGGCCCTCAGGTCCTGGTCAGCAGGGAATGGGCACATGGCCGCAGAGATGTCCTTCATCTCTGGGGCTGCTCTGCCGGCCCAGGAGGGACTGAGGGCCCCGAGCCCCCGGGCTGAGGGCTGTGCTGGCTGCGAGGGGACACAAGAGCTGTGCTGCTCAGGGCAGTGTGTGCCCTGCAGGGCAGGCCCCGCAGGTGCCACATCTGCCCTGCAGCAGGGCTTCCCTCAGCACTGCCTCCCTCCCTCCCTGCCCACGGCTCTGCTGCTGGAGTTGTCCCAGCGCCAGCTGCTCCTGTGGCCCCAGGCTCCTTCCCTGCCAGAGCTGCCAGAGCCCAGCCCAGCCCCTGGGCCAGCCCTGCCCTGCAGCTGCTGGGCCCTGCAGGGATTAAAGTACAGCTCGCCCAGCCTGGGCACCATGGAAAGGTGATGCTGCATGGATCTGGAGGCTAGACACTTGCTGCGGTGCCCAGGAATACTCACTGTGATGGTTTAGGAGTCTCAGCCCCTGCTCTGCCCTGCAAAACTGAGTTTCTATTGGCAACAAGCTGAGCCAAGGAAAAGTGGGAGCACAGATTCTGGAAAGTAGAGAGCCAAGCAGGAAACACCAGCCCTGAATGAGTTCATGAAAAGTCTTCTCAGAATTGAGCTGGGCATGGGCTGGAGCTCTGAGCAGCCCTGGCTGCAGCCCCAGCTTCACCCCCTGCAGCCGTCCCTGGCAGCAGGAGCCGTCCTGCCCTGTCCCTCTGACGGTGCCCAGGGCAGCCCCGCTCTGCAGCACATCCTCCTCCTCCTGCTCCTGTGCCACAGCAAAACTGGGAGAGTCCTCCTGACACATCCCCCAGACTGTGGGGTTTGCTGGCTTCAGGAGATCCCTCCAGGAGCACAGGGGACGTTGCCCTGCACCAACACACCATGCACAGGGCTGTGAAGACCTTTCCCCAGGTGAAGTCTCAGCTCAATTTCTTCCCAATCCTGATTGCCTGTCTCTGCTTGGCTCCTGTCTCCTCAGTGCCTGCAGGCAGAGCCCTCAGCCCTGCTGAGCTGGGAGAGGAGCTGGCCCTGGCAAGAGCTGTTCCTTTAAAGCTCAGCAGCACAGACACAGCACAAGGACCTTAATGAGCCTCTAGGGGATTTGGTGTTGTTTACATCAGACTCAGTCCCTTAAAGCACCTTCAAAAAACTTCTCAAGAACTCAAAATTAAATTTAGCCTCCAAAGTTTCATGAAGTTTTAATGGGTCCCACTGAAAAACACGACTGAGAAATGTCCCCAGGTTCCAGTTAGAGCAGAACACTGGAGGCAGTGATGACGGCTGGGGACAAACAAGGCAAAAGTGTCTGTGGTGCTGAGCAAAGCTGGATGTGTTTGAGGAACGCAAAGGGCCAAGGCCTGAGCCCCAGCCCCTGGCCAGGCAGATGCTGTCTCTCCCTCCTTGCTCAGGGCTCTTGCCGGGTGTCCGGTTTATCTCGGCTGTTTGAGGGGCCTGGAAAGGCCCGAGGTGGCCTTGGGGCAGCCCGCATATCGAAGGACGAGAAGAGGCTTCAGTTCTTCTTTCAGTTTTTATGTTTATTAATTGTTTATCTAAAAGATTTTCTTTCAGCCGAACAGAGATCTGCTCAGCAGTCAGCCATGAGCACACTGTGCCGTCCTCCGGACCGCCACGTATCTTTATGCCCATTGTTACGTGTACAATATTTATCATTTTTCCCCAATACCATTTATTCTCATTGCTGGGTGCACTCTCAGTAATAACCAATCCAAAAGTGCCACCATGGCCAAAGAAGATGGAGGAGAAGGGGAAGAAGAAGGAGGACAGGACACACCCCAATTCCTCCATCTTATTCCTCTAAACCCCCCTGTACATAAATCCTAAACCCTGTGTCTCACCCTCTAATTAGCTAATCTTTTCGCCATTCACCCCGGTGAAGTCCTCTTATCTTCATAAAGGTGTCGTCTCCCGTGTAGGGTCAAAGTCCTGCCACCAGACACTTCTGGCAACATTCCAGGACTCCCGGGCCCCCCAAGGGTGGTCTCGGTGGCCCGGCATCTCAGGACTCAGATCCTGAGATCCCACAGCCGGGATGGGCACTGGCATGTGGAGATGTGCAATGGCAAGGGCAGGAGCATGGGGCGGCCCCTGCCAGGCTGCTGAGCAGGGACAAGGAGGCAATGAGGCCCCAGGCCTGCAAGGGTCACTTGTCTCCTGCTCCTGCCTCACGCCCAGGCCCAGCAGCCATGGCCAAAGTGCTGCCCAAGTTGGCTCTGGCAGGGCTGTCTTGCAGCTGCTGCACATGCCTGTGCCCTGTGCAGCCTAGGCTGTGCTACGTTGTCCCTGCCCTGCGCCTCTGTCCCTGCAGGCTGTCGGCATCCCCCGGCTGCCCCACCTGGCTGGGCCCTGCCTTTGCTGACAGCTCTGCCTCCTGCCTGCCTCTGCCTGCCCACACAAAGCCTTGGGCTTACCCAGACTCATTTTGGGGGACGTGCTGCACCACAGCCCTGCCCTAGGAGAGAAACTCCATCGTCTTTCTTTCTGTTCTGAGCCTCCCCAGGCGCCCTTGGCGTTAATTTGCCTTTTTCTGTCTGTTCTCTACTATGTCAAAAGAATCCACCATCTCTGAAACCACAATTCAGTCCCTCCCAGGGCTCTCCTCTGCTGTCCTCAGTCCCCACCCCACTGAGCACAGAGCTCCTCTGTCCCTGTACAGTGTCCATGTTCTTGAGGCCATTGGTGCCTGGAGAAGAAGAACGGTTCTTTTCTACAGGAAGGAAACCACAGAGCCCCAGGGTTTTGAAGGCAGATCAGAGGCACTCACCAGACTCTAAGTCAAGCCAGACCTGTCTGTCCTTGCTGCTTTTGTCTGAAAGCAACCCTTTGATATTTGGGGAGTTTTGGAGTGGAATTCAATTTCAGACATGAGTGCCTACACCAGAATGATAGTTCTTCTCCACAGGAAGGAAAGGGCAGAGCCCCAGTGTTTCAAAGGCTGATTAGAGGCAGCCCCAAGGAGGCCAAGGCCAGCCAGACCTGTTTGTCTTGGCAGCTTTTGTCTGGGAGCAGTCCTTGGGTAGGTTGAGTTTGGGAGGCCAAATCCCAGTTTTGTCCATGGGCACCAGGACAAGAAGGACAGTTCTTTTGCATAGGAAAGCAAGGACAGAGTCCCAGTGTTTCACAGGGAGATGAGAGCTGGCCCTCAGGAAGCCAAGGGAACCTAGACAGTCCTGGCAGCTTTTGTCTGGGACCTATCCTTGGATATAAGGAATTTTGGATGCAGATTCCCAGGCTATGGACAGCTGCACTTGAAAGATGATTTTTCCATGGAAAGAAAATCTTGGCCCCTCAGCGTTTTGAAGGCAGATGAGAGGTGGCCCCGAAGATGCCACGGCCACCCAGAGCTGTCTATTCTTGCAGGTTTCATACAGGAATCATCCTTCGATATAACTGAATTCGGACGTAGAATCCCAATTTCAGCCATGAACACCTGGAGGAGGAGAGTTCTTTCCCACAGGAAGGAAAGCACTGAAGTCCAGGGTTTTAGCGGCAGATGACAAGCAACACTCAACATGCCAAGATCAGCTGCACCAGTCAAGCCAAGCCAACCAGAACTATTCCATGTTCTTGGATCCTTTGGTCCATGCAGCATCACAATGGCCTCTTGGTTCCATGAGTCCCTGTAGTATAACAAGAGATCTTTGTTTCCCAGTGATATCACAGTGGTCTCGTTGGGTCCCCATTGGCACAATGGCCCCTTGCTTCCATGAGGCCTTTCAGTGTCAAAATGGTTTCCTTGGTTCCATGGGACTCTGCAGAGTGCCACAACAGCCCATTAGTTCTATTGGGCTCCCCAGGATCACAATGGACCCTTGGTTCCTCAGGGCATGGCTGTGTCACACTGGCCTCTTGCTTCCATGGGGACCCATAGTGTCACACTGGCCCCTTTGTGCCATGGGGACTCAGAGTGCCAGAATGTTCTCATTGATTCCATGAGTCCCTTCAGTGTCACAAAGAGCTCCTTTGTTCCACAAGGCCCTGCAGAACCCCTTGATTCAATGAGGCCTCAAAGTGACATAATGGCCTCCAGGATTCCCCGCAGTGTCACAAGGGCATCTTGGTTCCATGAAGCCCTAAAGTACGGAATGGCCTCTTGATTCCACTGGGCTCCTCACTGTTACATCAGTTCTCAGTTCCACGCAGCCCTGTAGTGTTACAATGGTCTCCTTTGTTCCCCAGAGTCAGAATGTCCCCGTGGTCTCATGGAGCCCCAATACGATGCCCTTGATTCCATGAGGCCCTGCTGTGCTACAATGAGCCCTTGGTTAAACGAGGCCCTGCAGCATCACAGGGGCCTCTTGGTTCCAGTGGGTCCTGAAGTGCCATAATGGCCTCCATGGTTCCATGAGGATTCAGAATGTCATAATGGACTTTTGACTCTATAAGTTTCCATACTACAAACAAGTCTCCTTGTTTCCACAGTGTCATAAGTGACCCTGGTTCCATGAGGTGCCTGGTCTCCCACAGCCTCTCAGAGACCTTCTCCCCCTCAAGGTCCCCAAGAGCCCTTCATGGCCTCTTAGAGCCCCTCATGGCCCCTAAAAATTCCTCATGGCCCCTCAGGACCCCTCACAGCTCACGGCCTCTCATGGCCCCTTCACAGCCTGCAAAGCCCCTCATAGCCCCTCATGGCCCCTCACACCCCAGGCCTGGGGCTCCTCCAAAGAAGAAGGGGTTGGGCCCTGCTTGTTCTCCTTTTATTTCGGTCCCTTCACAGCCACGAGTAGAGAAAGGCTGAAATGGAGCCTTTCCCCAGCGTTTCCCTCGGGGTTAACTGCGGGCTGAAGCTCTGTGCTGGCGCTGGCCTGAGTGCCACCCTGCAGCCGCCAGGCCTTTGCTGGCCCCCCACCCCGTCCGTTCCCTGTCCCCGAGTCCCGCCCGGCTCTGGCAGCAGCAGCAGCCGCAGCGCAGGGGGCGCCGGCCCCTTCCCGCCCGCTCCTGCCTCGGCTCCCAAGGGCTTTTTCCAGCTCAGTTCTGGACTAGAGCAGCCAGCACTCACACACAGCCCTGACTGCTCAGGGCCCGCCTGCGCTGCCCTGAGCCAGCCCTCAGAGAAAGAAAGGATCGTGTTCCAGCGCTGTTTTCAGCACTGTTTTACTCACTCTGAGGTGACAGCAGGAGGCTGCTGCTGCCTTTGCCTTGGGAATTGGAAACTATGGCTGTTCTTGACATTCTTCTGCTTGCCACTTGAAATTTATCTGTAAAACTGCAGTTGCCTTTTTTGATCAGCTCTACCTAGAGTGCTTTCGTGATGGTGAATGTGGTAATCCTTAAAATCAGAGGTTTTTATGAAAGCTGCAAAAGAAAAGCCTCAGACAGCAGAACTGTGATTAGAGCTAAGCGGTAGCCATAAGATTGGTGAGCAGAAAAGCTATATTAGAAATAGAAAGTAAGGACAAATAGAAAAATGTTTTTTGTATTAACACTTGGTAGAATAACTCCCTAAGCTGCAGAAAAGTATATCTAGCAAGATATTGGGAGGTTCTAAGCTTGAGCTCTGTGCATTGTGTTTTAAGGCTCACAAGCATGTATTGTATTTGAAATAAGGAAGCATCGTTTTAACCAAAGGTATGTGTGCTTACAGTGGTTGGATGGAACTACCATCAATATGCTCTTGCTTTGTGGGATTGGTAAAAAAACTTTTAAAGTAAGTTATAACACTGAGTTCTTTGTCTGCTGCTAAGGACACGAGCTGCTGGCATCTTCCCATTGTCATAACCATGTAATGATACTGATGCTGGAAAATAAACAGCTGGAGACACGTTCCTCAGCAGTCCCGTCCTGTTGGTGATTTGTACATAGCCCCCGGCTGGCAATAGGTGAACTCAGGTTTTTGGTCACAGGCATCACGATTAGCAGATCTTGAAATGCTCTCAAGTCCCTGAGCACAAAGTCAAGGAGAATTAAAGCAGCCACACAGGCCACATTTGCAGTGCTCAAACACAGCCCTGTTGCTGCTGCCGAAATAGAATCAACTGACAGAGGCCATCACAGAAATTGCCTCTGGAGTGCCAAATCAAGTGAAAAAATCCACCAGGAGGAAGAGAAACCAGAGTGTCTTGACTGACTTCATTCTCTCTTCTCCCAAGCAGCAGCAGCAAATGGAGATACGCAGAGGTATTTCCAGCTGCTGCTGATCCCAGCTGGAGCCCAGCCTGCTGCCCAGGCCCAGTGGGAAGCTGAGCCCAGCCCGGGGAGCTCCCGCAGTGTCGGGAGCTCAGCGCACGCGGGGCCAGGCCCAGAGCCCCGGGCACGGCCGCCCATTGCGGGGCAGCGGCGCAGACGGAATGTCCTGCGGCCCAAACCTCCTGCTCCTGCCACACAGCGCCAGCGCTCTCCCCCTCCTCCTCCTCTCCCAGCACGGCACAAATTCCAGCTCAGAGGAGGGTGCCCCAGAGAGGGCTCAGGCTCCTGTTTCAGCCTCAGTGTCCCTGCAGAGGAACAGGGCATCTTTCAGCCCTTCCACAAGCTCAGGTCTCTCATTTCATGGGGAATCTGGGATGAAAATGGACTTGTTAAGAAGGACAAAAGTGGCATGAATGTGTAGAATAATTGCAAGAGAAGAAGTTGTAGTATTGCAGATCAGTAGAGATAGTGGTTGATTTGCTAACTGATGGCTGCTCCAATTTGTTTGAATTTTGTGGGCTACGACATCTAGAGCAGCTTGTTGCACCGGTGAACAGGTTCGGGGACTGTTTGCTTCAGTGCCATACAGCCAAGATTGGAAGGGCTGCAGGTCATCACTGGTGATGCCAACAATATTACAAACCCTTTGTAGATCTCCTCAGAGTTTCTAAGCATCATGCAAATTACTTATTTGTGCAGCAATTTTTACTTTTTAAGGCCTGATCTGAGCATCTGAGATGAGCCAACCTAAGTATTTCCAGGGTGCAGAACATTGGACATTTCAGGAGCTACAGTTAAACCCGGCAGCAAACAATATGTCGTCCATAAAATGATAAATAAGTACATGTGGCCAACATTGTCATATAGGTTGAAGTGCCCAATCAACAAGGATTTGGCACATAGTAGGCGAGCTGTAAGAGCCTTGGGGGAGAACTTTCCATTCATAGCAATTTGCAGGGGCTGCACGATTGACAGATGGCACAGTCAGCACAAATCTTTGTGTGTCACTGGGGTGTTAAGGAATTGTGAAGAAACACTCTTTTAAGTCTATTATAACAATTTGCCAATTTTGAGGAATCATTGTGGGAGCAGGAATGCCAGGTTGCAATGCTCCCATAGCTAGCATTATTCATTAATTTTTCGTAAATCATGCAATAGTTGCCTTTTTAACCAGATTTCTTTGGCATAATGAAGATAGGAGTTTTCCATGGGCTTGTGGGAGGTCAGATGTGGCCTGCTTTAAGTTGTTCTTGAATCAATTCTTCTGCAATGTGAAGCCGTTCTGATGTCAGCAGCCACTGCTTTAGCCATACTGGCTTTACAGTTAGCCATGTGATTCTTAGTATGGGCAGCTGCTGTCCAGTGGCCGTGGAACAAAATGCTGATCAGTTGTCATGACAAGTCCTAATTGTGGTAAGACATCTCGTCCACTTAAACCTGGAAATGTGTGTGGAAGTTGCATTACATATGGTTGAGTTACAACAGTTTGGCCATTTTCAAATTGCAGTCTAATTAAATATTTACTTACTTTTGGTGCTTTTGCACCTCCTACTCCTACTACTTGAGTCACAGGAGATTGCAGTTCCCATGTCTGAGGCCACGTTTGTTGATTGATGATGGTGACATCTGCTCCAGAGTCTAATAATGGTTCTAAATTAATTTGCTGATTGCCTTTCTTTAATTGAATCTTTTGGTATGATCTCCGATTAAGATCTAATGTGAAGAACAGTTCATGTACAGTAGATCCAAAACAATTTTCTCCTCTAATTTTGGGTGTTTGGCCTTTCTGTAGGAGCATCTTGTAATAGTGAGGATCATATGTACAAACATTTTCAAAGGGAGGTATTTTAGCAATTTTGCTTCAACTTGGAATTGTGACAGGTGGTTGTAATGCATAGGCCATGATTTGCACTTGTCCTGTAAAGTCTGCATCCACCACTCTCGGTAGTACAATTACTCCTTGTTTTCCTGTTGAAGACCTTCCAAGTAAGAGTCCTCCAAGTCCAGAAGTCCGACTATATAAAGGACCTTTTACATCAGTTGGAATTAGTGTCACTTCTTTATTACTCAAAGTTACTTCTACTGTGGTTGCTTCGTCCAATCCAAGACTTCCTCGGGTGGCTGGGATGTGCTGGTAAAAGAAATTGTTTTCTTCTGGGTTGCTGTCGCTGGAGTCTGAGCTTGTGTCTTTGAGGGCAGACCTGGCGCACTGCACCGCAAATTTCCCAATTGTCCTCATCCACAAGCAGCTGCACCATGAATATCAGAGTTGCATGTATGACACCAACAGTTTTGGAGCAGTTTCATCGTATGTGTCCTGGTTCACTGCAGCAAAAGCAATTGTTGGTTTTGATGTTATTGTTAATTTGATTTTTCATTTTAGCATGCTTATCTCCACTTCCAGATAGTGCTGCTGCAATTATATGCCCTTGCTCCTTTATTTCTCCCATCATTGCTGCAGTGAATGCAGCTGCTTGATTATTTTGTTCTGCTGGGGTGGCTCTCACAAGTATTGCATCTATCAGACTTCCTAGAGGTAGTGTTGCTAGGATTGCTCTTGTTTTGGGATTAGCTCCTTTGAACGCAAGAGTGCAGAACATTTGCCCTTGAAGTTCAGGTGGCAAATCTGAAGCATCTTCTATTGCTGCTGACAAGCGGTCTTCAAACTGTCCATACGGCTCTGTTGCCCCCTGCCAGACAGTGGTGTAAGGTGCAGGCTTTTTCTTATCCGGTACAGACAAAAGGGCTCGATGAGATAAAGCTCGAGCAATCTGATGCATCTGTGTGGGGTATTGTAGTGGAACTTGTGTGGTAGAATAAGGTCCTTGTCCTGTTAACATGTTTGCTTGCAATCCATAAAGGGTGTCTCCTACAACTTGATGTCTGTTTGCTTCTTCTACTGCTAATCTTTTCCATTCTCTCTCAAATATTAAATATTGAGATGATGTAAGTAGCAATGAGGCAACTGCAGAACAATTTGCAGGAGAAAGGACATCTGCTGTAAAAATAAACTGAATGATTTGACAAGCAGCTTCTGACAAGAGACTGTGAGTGGTAACTGTTTGTTTTGCTTGTTGCAATAATTTCCAATTATGTGGTTCCCAAGTTGCCTGATTATTGGTAACTAATACAGGACAGGCCAGAGTACTTGCTGTATGCCATTCTCCATCTAAGATAGCATCATGAATAACTCCTGACCAGCGTTGCTGTATTGGATCTTTTTCTGGCTTGGGAGCCTGTGGAGGCGACACAAGCCACCCAGGCACATGTGGAGCATTAGGAGTGATAGGCATTGAAGTGAAAAGGGGTGTAGGTATAACTTCTGATTTTTTCATGCTTTCTGTTTGTTTTTCTAATTGTTCTTGCCAGGTAGATAATTCTGCTATTTTCTTTAGTATTTCTTGAAGTAGATCATTAGGTTCAGGGTATTTTTATTTACGAGTTTGATTTCTTTCTTCTTCTTTGAATTCATCTGATGATGTTTCAGGCAAGGAGGGATACAAAAGGGAGTGGCATGGAGAATGACATGAAGAACGAGAACAATACGAAGAAAAATATTGTTTTTCCTTTTTATCTTGCCTGTGAGCTGTAACTGCTCTTTCTGGTCTCACACTACTAATCACTCTGAGTGATTTTTCTATCTGCTTTTCTCCTACAAGAGTGGGATCGAGTACTTCTTTTTGGTTTTCGTAACCTGTAACAAATTCCTGTGGGGAAACTTCTTCTTTTTGTGATACACTACCTATCACTTCTTGCAAAGTAGAGCAAACAGGAGCGGTAATTCTGTTCATAGGTCGAGTATTTCTGACTCCAAAGAAGGTCGCAAGACCTCATGGTTCAGGAGATGTTGGGTTTTTTATCTCTTGTTGCCTTTCACTATCATCACCTCCTAAATCTTCAATGGCTGCAGGAGTCACATTTTTCTTAGCTTTCATTGTTTCTAAAGTGTTAATAATATATTTCCAGGTGGTTCCTAACTCTTTTGCTTCTTTTCCATCTTTTCCTCCTTCTATTGTGCTATTCCAAAGATGGTTTCCTACCTCTTTCCACCCAGTTGTACTAAATAGCAGGGAAGGCACAAGAAGTATTTTTTTCTTTTTCATGCCCATTTCACTAGGGCTTCTATTTCTGCTTCTTTTATGTCCTCGCCTCTCTTAGAGAGGATACTTGTGAGCAATCTTATTGCCGCGTCTAATTCCATCGCAGTCTTGCCTTGGCAGGCGCTTGTTTGACTGCTCATGCTCCAGACTCTGATCTCTGTGTTTGCCCACCAGGTCTCTCCTGCCTCCGACTCTTTGGCCCCCAAATCAGGTTCTTGCCTGATGCTTCAGTCTTCCACGTTTAGGCAAACTGCATTCAAGCGTCTCAGAGGGTCCCTGTGTGTGGCACCAGTATGAAGAGGGTCCCATGGAGAGTCAGCTGAGTAACTACAGTCACACCAATGTGGCCACATGTCGTCTTCCTTTATTTAGCAATTTTGTCATGTTTATGTTTCTATACACTTGTGTCACAATGCTTATTGCTTATTGGTTAAGTGGCTGTATTCACACATACATGTTACTTGTTGATTGGTTGCCACTCTGTAGGGATTTTAGCTAAGGTGTGCTAAATTAGCAGTTGTCATATAGTGTTTGGTATCTGGTTTCGTCCTTGCACAATGCTTATTCTTCCTTGTTGTATCTATTCGAGGACAGGACATGGTCTATCTTGTCCCGAGGATGGTACATGGTCTTCAAAGTAACTCTGCAATCTGCAGGCCAGGTTGTCCAATTCCTGTAGGAGTATAGCATGCCCTCATTCTGCCAAGAATTCTTCTACAAGCCCACTCCCAAGTTTTAAATCTAGGGCAGCCCCTACGAACATGTGCAGTCTGTGGCTCTCATACCATGTCATTAGGACTAATAAAGCCCATTCATCATATTTTTCAAACATTTTGTTTAAAATAGTGTTGTAGTGTGTTGTAATGTCCTGTTTTAGACTTCCGGGTCCTGGGTCCCTTCCCAGGTGTGCCTACATGCCTCTCCGTTCCCCCTTGCCCCCATGCTGAGTGAGTCCTGTCAATCAGGCTTAACATTCCAGCAAAGGCGTCGTGTGGTTGGTCGAATTTAAAGGATGCCCCTCAGGCCCAGATGACATTGGCCTGTCTAGGTGTCCCTCGCCCCTTGAGACCACGCCCCCCCACCTGGTTGGTGGCTCACCTGTCCCCTCCCCTCCCCACCCCCTGAGCTTAAAAGGTGAGTCCAGCCATGTGCTCGGGATTCTGTTGGAGGTCTCCCGAAGATTCAGACCTCTGTAACCATGGAATAAACCACTGCATATAAACCTCTGGCAGAATCCTCTCCTTTTTACTCCTCACCTTCGCCTGAAGTCTTCTTCCTGAGGTAACGGAGTTCCTAACAAGCCTGGACTTGTTTAGTGCCCGGCTGCAATCACCAGCAAGCTAAAGGTGTCTCTGGGGTAAAGCACCACAGAAGCCGCCTTTGGCTCAGCAGCGAGGGTCACACTGGCCCAGGCACAATCTAACTGGTAATATTGGGATTCATATTCCAATAAAATAGGAGTCCCTACTGGCAGGAGGGGGTCCTCTTGTTTAAAAGCCCCTGCTCCCATGCCGGTGGTGTCTTCCACTTACAAAAAGATAAAGAATAAGAGGAAAAAAAAAAAAAAAAAAAGAGGGTCCAGAACAATCATACCTCTTTCCGCCACTCTTTGCAGCTCAAAGGCTGCAGGAAACGCTTCCTGGTTGCCCCACAGCGCTGGACACTGCCCTTCACAGCTCAAAGGCTGTGAGCAGCTCCGCTTTGCTGCCCCATCCATCTCCCCACTCTATCAGCAGCAGCTGTTGTGATCACGTCGGGGTCACCAATGGGGTCGCAGTTTCAGAGACAGATGACTTGACACTGTGTTCATGCAGAAACAGGCAGCTTTTCTGAGATCTCACTTTGTTATAGAAGAAGGCCCATGAGGTTAATCCTCATTGGCTGAGCCAGCTACTACTCAGCTAACCAGTCAATAGCATCCTGAGTCCCCAACGCCCAGGCCCTGCTCTTACTGGTCGAATTATGTAAGGTAATTCTAAAATCAATCACATATTTCAGTTATAAAGTTGAAATTATTTATACTGAGAGACCTACAGGACAGCTGTAGGCCACCACAGAGGAATAGCTAATGAATATGTAATCAGTGTGTGTTCAGCTGACAATCGGGGCACTCAAATGTAGGAAGGATCCTCAAAGTCACCAGCACTGCAGTAAAGAATGGCTGTTTTCTAATACTGAACTGTGTTAGAAAGTTTCTATTTGGGTGATTTCAGTATCAGTTCCACAAGGCCCCGTAGTTTCACAGTGGCCCCTTGATTCTGAAGTGTGACAATGGCCTCAGTCCCACAAGGCCCCGCAATGCCCAAGGAGTCCCCTTAATTCCATGGGGCCCTGAAGTGCTACAATCGCCCCTTGGCTGCATGAGGCCCTGCAGTGTCACCCTGGGGCAGGAGGCCAGGAGGGATTCATTCCCCACACGCTGCAGCTCCCTAGGGCAGCTGGCACCGACACCTTCTCCCAGGCCAGCCCTGCCAGGCACAGCCAGGGCCGGGCCACGCTACAGCTCCCTACAAACCACGGCGGGGCCTGCCAGGCCAAAACCTGAGTCACAGATAGTTTGTCACTCTTCCTGTCTGTATTTGACCAAGAAATGTCCCATTGTGGGGTTCCCTTTTCCTGCAGTCACTGCAGCACCGGAACCATCCCTGGAGCTCTGAGCGAGAGAAATGGCCAGCGCTGCACCTCTGCACTGACTCGGGGACGGTGGGAAATGCTCTGTGGTGTGGCTGGAATGATGGAAAAAGGGCAATTGGCAGTGCAGAGGGAAACACAGCTGGGCTGCTGGACTGGGGCAAGACATCTCTGTCCGAGGGAGAAGTTGGCTGTGAAAGTCCTTCCTGTGGATGCTCACGTGCCCAAGAGTCGGGCACTGAAGAGCATCGCAACAGCAGACAGGAGGATGGGGCTGCCAGGATTAAAGTGTTCCAAGGGGGGTCTGGACTGGCAACACAAGGGTGAGTTATTTCTGGACACCTCAGGTCATCAGGGAAGAGATGCAACCTCCAGATGGGCTCGTGAGTGAGGGGTGGATTTAACCATGGACACCATCTCCAGGTTATCCCTGACTGTGAAACGTGGGCTGAGATCAAGCAGGGCCAGGCAGGTAAAGCCCCTGTGGTGTTGGGGACAATGGTGGGAATATAAATCTGGGCAGACACATGGTCTTTGTAGTGGGAGTAAGCAATTGGAGAGCACCATTCCTAAACCACAACAGCCCTGTCAGAGCCAGCCCTGTCCCTGCACTGCCCCAGCTCTGCTGCCCCACAGCTGCTGGATCAGGAAGGGCAGAGCCATGGGGGAGGGAAATGCACAGGGACTCCTCCTGGGAGTGACCTTCCATCCTGATACTCAGACCCCAAGACAGAAATGCCCATCCACAGCTGGGAGGTCATCATCAGAGTCTCTGCCATTGTTCCACTTGGTGAATCTTTCACACTGAGATGTTGGTTCTTCCTTTCAGTTTCTTTACTCTTTGGCCTTTAAATAATTTCTCCATAAACATGGCAATTCTTCTCCCTGATATGGCAAAATTTTCCTTTTAAGGAAGTGTTGGGAATTAGGCAAGATTAAAATGCTGGCACGGTGTGCATAGGTACTTGCAGCCCTGTGCAGAAGCAGTTGGGATATAAGAATCAAACTTGTAAAGTAGTTTGAGTAAGAAAAGATTTAAAAGAGCCTCTGGTAAAACTCCCCTTCCATTACGCAGGGACACCTTCACTTGTTCAGGTTGTACAAAGTCCCTGACCTTAAAGACTTCCAGGGATGGGGCTTCTATTCCTAGCGCAACTTGTGCCAAAGTCCTGCCACAATCATCATAAAATATTTCATCCTTACCCAAAATGTAAATCTGCCCACAGTCAGTTAAAAGATATAGTGTATTATTCTGTATTATATTACCCAGTACAATGGGCAAAACTGTACACAGCCATTCCTGGACTTTAATCACATCTCCAAGTCTGAAAACCTCTGAGAAGGCCCAGAGACCTCCCAGGATGTGCTTTGGAGGGTCCAAGAACATGATCACTGTATGGGAGCTGGAAGTCCTGGGCTCAGTGGAGACTGAGGACAATTCAAGAACAGCCTGTGAGGATGAAAAAGGTGGATTCAAATATATTGGACCTCTTCTTCTTAGTGCAAATGAACTTCAGATACAAATACTGTCACCAAGTGCAGCAGTGAAGACACAGAATGGAAACCAAGAGAGATGAATTTCCCTCCCAGGGTAGGGCTGTGGTGCAACACAGCCCCCAAAAGGAGCCTGGGTCAGCCCCAGGCTTTGTGTGGGCAGGCAGAGGCAGGCAGGAGGCAGAGCTGTCAGCAAAGGAAGGGCCCAGCCAGATGGGGTGGCTGGGGGATGCCGACAGCCTGCAGGGACAGAGGCGCAGGGCAGGGACAGCGTAGCACAGCCTGGGCTGCACAGGGCACAGGCATGTGCAGCAGCTGCAAGACAGCCCTGCCAGAGGCAACCTGAGCAGCACTTTGGCCATGGCTGCTGGTCCTGGGCCTGAGGCCGGAGCCGGAGACAAGAGACCCTTGCAGGCCTGGGGCCTCATTGCCTCCTTGTCCCTGCTCAGTAGCCTGGCAGGGGCCGCCCCATGCTCCTGCCCTTGCCATTGCACATCCCCACATGCCAGTGCCCATCCCGGCAAGAGCCCTGAGCAAGGAGGGAGGGACAGCATCTGCCTGGCCAGGGGCTGGGGCTCAGGCCTTGGCCCTTTGTATTCCTCAAACACATCCAGCTTTGCTCAGCACCAGAGACACCTTTGCCTTCTTTGTCCCTAGCTGTCATCACTGCCTCCAGTGTTGTGCTCTAACAGGAACCTGGCGACACTTTCTCAGTCAAGTCCATCTGTGGGACTCATTAAAACTTCATGAAACTTCAGAGTTTCATTTTAAATTTGAGTTCTTGAGAAGATTTTTGAGCCTTCTCTGAGGGACTGAGTCTGATGTAAACAACACCAAATCCCCTAGAGGCTCATTAAGGTCCTTGTGCTGTGTCTGTGCTGCTGAGCTTTAAAGGAACAGCTCTTGCCAGGGCCAGCTCCTCTCCCAGCCCAGCAGGGCTGAGGGCTCTGCCTGCAGGCACTGAGGGGACAGGAGCCAGGCAGAGACAGGCTGAAGGCAATCAGGATTGAGAAGACATTGAGCTGAGACTTCACCTGGGGAAAGATCTTCACAGCCCTGTGCATGGTGAGTTTGTGGGTGCAGGGCAATGTTCCCTGTGCTCCTGGAGGGATCTCCTGAAGCCAGCACACCCCACAGCCTGGGGGATGTGTCAGGAGGACTCTCCCAGTTTCTCTGTGGCACAGGAGCAGGAGCAGGAGGAGGCTTTGCTGCAGAGTGGGGCTGCCTTGGGCACCGTCAGAGGGACAGGGCAGGACGGCTCCTGCTGCCAGGGACGGCTGCAGGGGCTGAAGCTGGGGCTGCAGCCAGGGCTGCTCAGAGCTCCAGCTCATGCCAGCTCATTTCTGAGGGGACTTTTCATTAACTTATTCATAGCTAGGGTTTCCCGCTTGGGTCTCTGCTTTCCTGAGTCTTTGCTCACAGTTTTCCTTGTCTCAGCTTGGTGGCAATGGAAACTCAGCTGTGCAGGGCAGAGCAGGGGCTGAGTCTCTTAAACCATCACCCTGAGGATTCCTGGGCACCTCTGCCAGTGCCTGAACCTGCCCAGCCTCCAGATCCATGCAGCATCACCTTTCCATGGTGCCCAGGCTGGGCGAGCTGTTCTTTAATCCCTGCAGGGCCCAGCAGCTGCAGGGCAGGGCTGGCCCAGGGGCTGGGCTGGGCTCTGGCAGCTCTGGCAGGGAAGGAGCCTGGGGCCACAGGAGCAGCTGGCGCTGGGACAACTCCAGCAGCAGAGCCGTGGGCAGGGAGGGAGGGAGGCAGTGCTGAGGGAAGCCCTGCTGCAGGGCAGATGTGGCACCTGCGGGGCCTGCCCTGCAGGGCACACACTGCCCTGAGCAGCACAGCTCTTGTGTCCCCTCGCAGCCAGCACAGCCCTCAGCCCGGGGGCTCGGGACCCTCAGTCCCTCCTGGGCCGGCAGAGCAGCCCCAGAGATGAAGGACATCTCTGCAGCCATGTGCCCATTCCCTGCTGACCAGGGCCTGAGGGCCACTGTCCTGCCCTGCTGCTGCCTGGCAGGGGCTGGGCAGGGCTGGCCAGGGAAAGGCTTTTCCTCAGGCCCGGCTCTCTCTCTCTCTCCTTTCCTTGCCCAGGTGCTGCTGGCATTGCTGAGGGGCTCTCTGCAATGGCAGTTCCAGCTGCAGGGCCAGGCCCAGCCCTTGGGCTCCTCCTGTGCAGGCTGAGCACAGCAATGGGGTGTTCCAGCTCCCGGTGCCCGGGCAGCTCTGGGCAGGGCAGCCTGGGAGGCTGGCAATGAGCCCACTCTCCTGACTCTGGGAAAGGCAGGAGACACTTTGTGTGCCAGGGATCCCCCTGCTCTCAGCAGTGTCTCCTGGCTGTCCAGGGTAACATGGGAGTGGATTTCAGAGAGGTGCAAGTGCAGGGCAGCTGTAAGAGGAGAGACGGATAGAGCAGCTCCCGTCAGTCTGCACTAAGCCACAGACAATCCTCCTGCCTCCCTGGACTCTCTGTTCTTTTACAATGCAGCAGAATCTCTCGTTCTGCCTCCTGCCATACCCACCCATTCACCCAGACAGCTCCCCTGCATTAGGGGAACAATCTCTATCCACATCCCAACACCAGGACTGGCCCCTGCTCTCACTGTTCCCCTGCACTGACTGGGGTTCAGGGCTGACTCCCAGGTGTCCTGCAGGCCAAAGTCCATCTCCTCATACAACATTGGCCAGCAACAATCAGGGCTCCAGCAAGAAAGGTGAAAAAAGGTCTCTGAGACATAGACAGGGGGAGGTGTTCAGTGCCAGGAAAGGGTCTATGAGAAAAGGCTTTGACTTTTTTGTGAGAAATCTCCCCCTAGTTGTCCCTGTATTTTCTCCTTCTGCAGGTCGAAATGTTCAGAGACAGCAAATGTCCAATAGCACCTCCATCAGGCACTTCCTCCTGCTGGCATTGGCAGACACGCGGCAGCTGCAGCTCCTGCACTTCTGCCTCTTGCTGGGCATCTCCCTGGCTGCCCTCCTGGGCAACGGCCTCATCATCAGCGCCGTAGCCTGTGGCCACCACCTGCACACACCCATGTTCTTCTTCCTGCTCAACCTGGCCCTCAGCGACCTGGGCTCCATCTGCACCACTGTCCCCAAAGCCATGCACAATTCCCTCTGGCACACCAGCAACATTTCCTATGCAGGATGTGCTACTCAGATATTTCTGTTTGTATTTTTCATTTCAGCAGATTTTTCCCTCCTGACCATCATGTGCTACGACCGCTACGTGTCCATCTGCAAACCCCTGCACTACGGGACTCTCCTGGGCAGCAGAGCTTGTGCCCACATGGCAGCAGCTGCCTGGGCCAGTGGCTTTCTCAATGCTCTACTGTACACAGCCAATACATTTTCCCTGCCCCTGTGTCATGGCAGAGCCCTTGGCCAGTTCTTCTGTGAGGCTCCACAGATCCTCAAGCTTTCCTGCTCACACTCCACCTTTAGAAAAATTTGGATTTCATTGGTTACTGTCTGTTTAGCTTCTGGCTGTTTTGTGTTCATTGTTTTCTCCTATGTGCAGATCTTCAGGGCTGTGCTGAGGATCCCCTCTGAGCAGGGACGGCACAAAGCCTTTTCCACCTGCCTCCCTCACCTGGCCGTGGTCTCTCTGTTCCTCAGCACTGGCTTTTTAGCCTACCTGAAGCCCCCCTCCATCTTCTCCCCATCCCTGGATCTGGCCCTGTCAGTTCTGTACTCAGTGGTGCCTCCAGCCCTGAAGCCCCTCATCTACAGCCTGAGGAACAAGGAGCTCAAGGCTGCAGTGTGGAGACTGATGAACAGACTATTTAGGAAGCATCAAACTGCTGGCCTATTTCTGCAAATCACTTTGAATAAAAGTCATCTTTGAAAACTCTGTTGATTTTTTTCATTTTTTTTCTTTGTTTTCAAATACTCTCCAAACCAAGGCCAATGTGTGTTCAAATTCCCATTTTCTTTCTCTCCATTTTCTCTTTAGCCCCAGATTGGGTCAATGAGGAGCTGCAGTGTTGGTGGCTTTAAATGAACTAAAGGATCTCCCAGCAGAATTTTCACTGGAGTTCCCCCTTTTTTTCCCTTTTCTTGAGCTGCAGCAGCAATGTCTGTGTGCAGAGCTGGGGGCAGATCAGGGCTGGCACAGCAGCTGTGCCCAGCAGCAGCAGCAGCACTTGGTGTTGCCAGTGCTGCTGCCGTGGCCCTGCCCCGCTGCCCTGGTGGCCCCGGTGTTGCTGCAGGGCCTGAGTGCTCTCGGGGTCGGGCACAGCCCTGGGGGTGGCAGTGCCGGGGCTGCAGCAGGGACAGGCCTTGAGCACTGCTGGGGCAGTGCTGACACCACAGCCCAGGGCCTGAGGGCTCCAGGCTCCTTGCCCAGGCTCTCTCAAGAACACGGCCAGGCCAATCCTCAGCACTGGCTCAGGAGCCCCTGTTTGCATTGCACAGAGTAGGGGGAGCACCCCCATGCTGTTGCTGTGGGGACATGAACCTGAGGGAGCACAAATGCCATCAGCCCCTGGGGCCAGCAAGGGCTGGGGGACACCAGGGAAACCACTCAGCTTTGTCCTGGCCTCTGCAGTCAGCCAGAAAGTTTGTTCCCATCAGCTGGGAGTTTCCTGTCCCACTGCAGATGCTGTTGCTCAGAGCCAGGGCTGCCTGGCAGCCACTGGCAAACTGCCCTGAGCATTTACTTGGCTTCACCTTTGTTTTCTTTCTGTTATGTTTGTCCAATTATCCCATCTTAAAAAGGCCAAACAATATTAAAAGTAGTAACAATTTCAATTAAATAGTTTAGAAAATATGTAAACAATGGATAATTTGGTTCAAATAATAGCGCATAAGCAAAAACAACCGCGGGGTACGGAGTGCAGGGTTCTTGACCCTTGCCACTTCATGTACAAGCTTGGCAAGTGAAAATCACCCCTTATATGCCATGTGTCAATGCCATCTCCTCCTATTTTCGGTTCGTCACTTTTCTGTCTCCGCCTTCATTACCACCTTTACCACGCATGCGCCACCACTCGGTTTGGTGGTCGCACAAGTCTTTGGGGGTCGTCACTGATGAAGGCCCTGTAGTCTTCTTCGTTGTCCTTTAATTCACCTTTGGGTTACACGTGCGCACCAAGCCAGTACAATGTAAGCCAAGACTAACATATCACTGCATCTACATATCACAGCAATAAGTCCTTTATAATTAGCATTTTCTTGGACCCAATCAGGTTCCTAGTCATTTTTAGCAACTGTATCTTCAGCTTCTTTCCTGTGGTCCTTGAAAACATCTGCTTGGAAGGGGAGGCTGGGTGGAGCCCCTCCTTTCCCTCTCTTCTTTGGCATTACAACTTTTAACTATTAACTGTTTTATTATTCTCAAATATTAATTACTGTATCAATATTGATTACTGTTTCAATTTTTATCAGCACAAATCATACCTATTTATCACAAATCCCCCATTTCTCTTTTTGATCATTATGACTCGTGCTGTATTTAAAAAGCTGTACCTTGATATCTTTTCTATTTTTCAAAATTTTGGTTTTCTCATTGTCTCTTTTCAGCTTCAAACTTTTCTAGCATTTCTATTACTGCTTCTACTCTTTCACACTGTCTTTCAAGTTTAGTTAGCATTTTTTGGTCTATTTAAATCTTTTTAGGTCCTTGTTCTTTAACAGGGGTTGATTTAGCTTTTAATACCATTATAGATCTTGATTTTCTTTTTTCTGCTGATTCTGAATCTAGAGACATTATTTTAATCTGCATCTCCTGAATCACTGAATGAATTAACCTAAAAAAAACACAGAAGTCCCAGAATCGAGCATAACAACATGAACTCTTAACTTTTTCCTCCAAACACTTCCAAAGAGGTTGTCCCACCAATTTGTTTTTAAGATTGAATTCCACTTCTGTACCAGCACATAAGCCACTCTTTTAATTTTCTCTGCAAGTTCAGTAATAGTTTCCCCATAATTATCAATTTTTACACAGCACTCAAATTCATTAAATCTTCCACAAACTCCTCCTTTTTCTGCTAACAGATAGTGTAGGGCTATCCTGTTTTGATACACAAATGCCCGCATCTGTGTATATTGCCTGGGCAACATTTTTAAGGCACCGGAGGTGTGATTTGACACCACCTCCACTACTGCTTGGAGCCTTATTAATCGATTCAAGAGATAAACTGGGGTCCTATATCCCCATGACTCATCCTGAGCCCATGTTGCTGGGTCATAATTTGCTATCATTTGTTTTGCAAGCCCTTCATCCTCCTTCCATTTTTGATTCCCTCTTGCTGTTGGAAAATTTAAATTAAAATCTCTTTTATTCCACTGCAGGGTTTCATACAGTGGAGCTCCTAGCACATTGCTCCTAGACCTCAGTAGAACAAAGAAGGAGGGTTGTATTCTCCCCAAAATTCAGGTTCCTCCCCATTTTTGAGGTAACTCATTGTATGCTCGTTGCCCACAAATCCAATATATCCCATCTGAGGCTTTCCATTTCTTATCAGTTTTCTCCAGTTGTTCCCAATAAGACCTCAGGCTGTCGATGGATTGGTAGGGGTTAGCTCCAGGACTTTTGTACCAGCATAAATTAATCTGTTCATCCCATTCACAATTTATTTCTTTTATTGGTCCCCAATATCTAGCGGGGTTTTCTGGTTGCCAAATTTTTAAACAATTATCCATATTAATCACCAGTGTGGATTTACAAGGAGTATGCCCTACTATTTTATTAAATTTCTTTCCTTCTCGAGTTATACAAATGATTCCAGTTACTTGATGGCTTAAAATCCATCCTTCAGGTCTTTTCAATGTTCCAGAAATTTGGGTGTGGTTCCATATTGGAATACGAATCCCAATATTACCAGTTAGATGGTGCCTGGGCCAGTCTGACCTTCGCTGCTGAGCCAAAGGCGGCTTCTTGGTGCTTTACCCCAGAGATACCTTGGCTGCTGGAGATTGCAGCAGGGCACTGAACAAGTCCAGGCTTGTCAGGAACTCCGTTTACCTCAGGAGAGAGAGCTTCTGGCGATGGTGAAGAGAAAAAGGAGAGGATTCCGCTGGAGGGTTTCCAGATGTTTATTCCATGGTTACAGAAGTCTGAACCGGGGCAACTGCTCCAACCGAAACCCTACCACATGGTCTGATTAACCTTTTAAGCTCAGGGACAGGGGAAGGGGAGGGGACAGGTGAGCCACCAACCAGGTGGGGGGGCGGAGTCTCAAGGTATGAGGGACACCTGGACAGGCCAATGACCCCCAGGCCTGAGGGGCATCCTTTGAATTTGATGAACCACACGACGCCTTGTTGGAATCTTAAGCCTGATTGACAGGACTCATTCAGCAAGGGGGCGAGGGGGAAGGGAGAGAGGTATAGGCACACCTGGGAAGGGACCCGGAAGTTTAAAACAGGACATTGCAACACACCGCAACACCTCCCCCTAGTTTTGTTTAAAAAGAAGAGGACTGGGTTTGTGGTGCAGAATGCTTGCCAAACCATAGTTGGTAAATCAGTTCTTCCTCTACAGGAGGGTCAGTGTTTTCCACTGAGGCTTCCAGGTCATCCATTGGAGCACTGAGGGCTTCCAAATGGTAGACCTCGGGAGGGGGAGATGAGCTTGAAATTAACTTGAGAACCATGCGTTTGATTAGTTCCAAAAACAATGCTACCAACTACAATAACTATAAGTAAAATAAACAGCACTAAAAACACAGTTTTCAGAATAGATCCCAACCAGCCCGAGAGTCCCCAGCCATTGAACAATCCATTCAGCCCGTCGTCAGTTTCTCTGATGATGTCCGAGAGCTTTTGCCAAGGTAGTCCATGTGTGGTTTGGTCTGAGGGACTATGCAGGAGATCGCAGGTGGGATGATCACGAGTAGGACGAGAAGCAAGCTCGGTCTCATGGCGTCTCGAGGCTACACACGAACAGTGGGATCTAAACTGGTACAAGAACTTGAAACAAACATATATTACAAACTATTCCAGATAGGAGGCTTAAATGGAATTTCTTCCAGAGAACACGTGCGGCGTTTTCTTCTCCAGGCAGCATGAGCAACCTGGGGTGCTTCTGCAGATTTCTCTGAGACTTTGGGAACATAGGGCTTTACCCATTTGGAAGGAACCCACCTTAAACCAGAGGGGGTGGATACACAGGCGTATCCACGTCCCCAAGTAACCAATTTGTAAGGTCCCACCATTTTCCAAGTCTCAGGGTCTTTTACTAAAACCGGAGGTTTTTTTTTCATTAACCTGTGACTGCTCCCCCCAAAGTGGTGAAGGATGGGTGGGTTCAGGCTGTCAAAAGAACAATTCAGAAAATTGATTGTGAATAGTGCCCTGGATAACCAGATGTGGGGAGGTTCTACCTTCAGAACCTGTTGTTGCTGGTCCAGGACCCTTTTAATATCACGGTGAGTTCTTTCTACAATGGCTTGACCTGTAGGGGAGTAGGGGATGCCAGTTTTGTGCTCTACTCCCCATTGCTGCAGGAAGCTCCCGAATTCCTTGGATTTATAAGCAGGCGCATTATCAGTTTTCAGCTCCTTGGGGATGCCCATGAAAGAAAAAGCCTGTAAGAGGTGCTTAATAACATCAATAGATGATTCTCCTGTGTGGGCAGAAGCATAGACCGCTCCAGAAAAAGTATCTAAACTAACATGAACATATTTCTGCCGTCCAAAAGACTGTATGTGTGTTACATCTGTTTGCCACAGTTCACAACTGTTCAGTCCCCTTGGGTTTGCTCCCGTACTCACTGTAGGGAGTGCATGTTGTTGGCAATTTGGGCACGTGGCCACAATCACTTTGGCCTGTTCTCGAGTGATGTTAAACTGACAAACCAGGCCAGGTGCATTTTGGTGGAAAAGCTGGTGGCTGATTTTTGCCTGTTCAAAAACATTTGGGAGAGTGGCCATCACTGCAGGTGCAGCAAGAGCATCTGCCCTTCTGTTGCCTTCAGCAATAAACTCTGGCAAGTCAGTGTGTGACCTGACATGCATCACATAAAAGGGTTGCTCTCGGTGAGTGACTAACTTTACCAGTTTTGAGAGCAATTCAAAAAGTTTAATGTTAGATACATCTTGCAGTATTGCTTGATCTGCTCTGGATATTACTCCTGCCATGTATGCAGAGTCTGTAATCAGATTAAATGGTTCTGAGAACCTTTCAAAAGCCCTAACAACTGCAGCCAATTCAGCAACCTGAGGTGAACCTTCCACCTCAGCAATGTCCGTCTCCCACTGCTGGGTTTGAGGATCCTTCCAAGTCATAACGGACTTGTGGGACCTCCCGGACGCATCTGTAAAGACAGTTAGAGCCCTTTTTAAAGGTCTCTTACTTAGAGCAGTTCTTAATTTTAAAGTAAATTGAACATCTTGTTTAAACAATTTGTGAGCGGGCCGCGCTACCGAAAATTGTCCTGAGTAGGAATCCAGAGCAAACTGCAATACTTCATTTTCTTGAAACAATTGTTCCAGTATTTTCATAGTATTTTGACCTGATTTTAACTCAACTGGAATGTGAATGCACTTAAAATCACATCCTGCTAACTCCCTGATCCGGGTCCTTGCTTTCCGGATCAGTTCCGCTAACAGCTCCTGAGGCTTTGTCAGTCTCTTGGACCTTTTGTGACTGAAGAAAACCCATTCTAAGATCAAGAGAGTGTCCCTCTGGTCCTGGTCCTTTTTTGGTGTGTTCTTTGCCTTAGGTGTTTGTTTTTCCTCCCACTGGAAAATAATTCCATGGAGGTGTGGCAACTTACCTAGGATGATAAATTTGAATGGCAGATCAGGCCGGCATCGGTGGGCCTGTCTTGTGGACATTGCAATCTGAACCTTTTCTAGAGCTTTCCGTGCCTCTGGGGTAATAGACCTAGGAGCACCTGGGTCCTCTCCCCCTTTCAATAAGTTGAAAAGAGGGGCAAGGTCTTCATTAGTCAGACCAAGCCATGGTCTTACCCAATTCAAAGACCCACACAACTTGTGGACATCCGCAAGGGTCTTGATCCTTGGATTGATTGCTAGTTTTTGAGGAACAATGGTCCTATTTCCAATTTCTAAGCCCAAATACTTCCAAGGTGGCATCTTTTGAATTTTCTTTTCCTGGAGCTCGAACCCTGCAACAATCAATGCATCAATCGTTAGGTCAAGCGCATGTGTGAGTAAATCATCATTGGGGGCACACACAAGGATATCATCCATATAATGATAGATGATGGCCTTCTCTGCGGCTGCACGCACTGGGGAAAGCAGGGAAGAGACATACCACTGGCAGATAGCTGGAGATACCTTTAATCCCTGAGGAAGAATGGTCCAATGGTACCTTTTCATAGGAGCTTCTAAATTGATAGAAGGGACTGAGAATGCAAAACGCGGTGCATCATCAGGGTGCAATGGGATTTGGAAAAAGCAATCTTTAATATCAATAACAGCTAATTTCCAATCTTGGGGAAGCATTGTTGGGGATGGCATACCAGGTTGGGGAGAACCCATATCTTCAATTGCATTATTAATTTGTCGGAGGTCACAGAGAAGTCGCCACCTCTTTTTGTCAGCTTTTTGGATGACAAACACTGGAGAGTTCCATGGGGACATGGTCTCCACAATGTGGCCCTTTTTTAGTTGCTCTTCTACTAGTTCCTCAAGCACCTTTATTTTTTGTTTACTGAGTGGCCACTGTTTCACGTCAACTGGTTTGTCTGTTTTCCACTTCAGTTTTTGGGTGGGGCGCTGTTGTTCAATGACTGCTGCACAAAAATGCTGTGGAGAGTCTGGAATATCAATGGTGACACCCCACTGGGCCATTAAATCTCTCCCTAACAAAGGTTCTGAATAATCTAACACAAATGGACGAATATTTGCCAATTGTCAGTTTGGACCCTCGAATTGAATAATGCTTTTGGATTGTCTTGCCAATTGCAGACCTCCCACACCTCGAAGGTGACCAGCAACATTTTGTAAAGGCCAATGTGCTGGCCAGTCTTGTACTGGAATCACTGTGCAGTCTGCACCTGTGTCTACAAGCATCTCAATGCGTTTAGACTCCCCACCCCCACTGACATTGCACCACAATTTGGGTTTATCTTTCCCAATAACTTGGACCTGGGCGACCGTGGGCCCTTGTTTTTCGATATTTTCAGGTAAAGATAGCACAGGGATAGCTGGAGCAACAATTTGTCCCTTGGGAAGAAACAGGGGTGGGTGGAAACAGTGCAGGCCGAGAAAAAAATTGCTTGGGATCTGATGTTGTCATTCCTGTAGCAATTTTGATCTCTTGTGGTGTGTGTTTGGTGTCCCCAATGACAATGTACTTACAACGAATTCGGTTCCAAGTACCCTTCTGTTCAGGATTTACAGAGACAAAATGCCAGTCAGTGTCTTTCAGGTGGAGTGACTCTGTCACCTGCAACCTGTAAGGCTCATTGACAGAAGATGTGGTTAATACAGGATCACTTAAATCATAACAAAGGTTATTTTGTTTCACCTTCCACAGTGGAGTAGCAGACTTGTTCTTTGAAGCACCTGCTTCACTTACACAAATATTAATATTACCATGCGTTTGATTTGTTTTGCTACCTCTATTCTCTTGGCCTGCTCTTTTTATGTCTGCACGCCTGGCAGGCGGACGCTCCCTTTTCAGTTTTTTTTTTGTTGACCCCCAGGGAGGGCTTGTAGTTCTCCTCCCCTGCCATTTCTAAATTCATCAAATTCCCTTTTCAGGGGGCACTGGTTACTCCAGTGTCCTAGGTTATTACAAAGCAGGCATGGTTTAGTGGGCTCAACCATTGCTGGTCTCCGCTGCTGCCCAGGGTATCGCTGTGCTGAGGGAAAAGGTGCAGGGCTGGCAACAGCGACACGCTGAGGTGGTCTTGGCAGCAGCCTTGGTCTGGTGTCTTCAGCCACAGTCATCAGAGGCACTTTCCTGTTACAGACTAAAAGCATATCTCAGTGTAGGGGGAGGTTCCATAGGAAGGCTCAGGATTGCCGCTCGACACTGTTCATTTGCATTTGTAAACGCTATTTCCTCTAAAATCTCATCTCTAGGATTCACTTTTTTAGCTTGTATTTCAATGGCTCTAGTTAACCTTTCTACAAATTTCAAAAAAGGCTCTGATGGTAGCTGTTTAATTTTACTATAGGGCTCCAGAGGCCCCTCAGGTTGTAGGGAAAAGAATGCTTTTTCAGCTGCTTCTTTTACCTTCTCGAGTGTTTCTGCAGGAATTGCAGTAGCTTGGACTGAGGGAGAAGACCACTGGCCCTCACCACAGAAGTGCTCAATGGTGAGAGGGTTACCACTGTTGTCTTTCGCTGTGTTTGGATCAGCCTGTAAACCTGGGAGAGCATCTTTTAGCAGTTGTTTCAATGCTGATTCCCATAATTTGAATTCCGTGGAGGTCATGAGGCAGGAAAAAAGCTGTTTTAAATCATGTGGGATTACCACAGTCCTACTCAATTCAGAATTTAAAAGGCCACGGAAATATGGACTGTGTGGACCATATTCCTTATGAGATTTACAGATCTCTTTTAATCAGTTGTCGTCCAAAAGAACTCCAATTAGCAGTTGGGGCTGCTCCTCCCTGAGCTGCAGGCTGAAAGGTAACAGGAGCTAGTGAAAACATGGGGCTATGCATTGGGTCTGCTGTTCCCTGCTCTGTATCCCTGGAATCAGAAGCATTGGGATCACAGCTACAGGTTTGGGGACAGGCAGTGGGTGTGTCCCCACCGTGGGAACCCGGGGAGGGGGCGGGGAAACCGTGGGAACAGGGGGCGGGGTCAGGGGGCGAGCAGAGGGCGGGAACACCTGGTGACATCACATCAGCAGACGCCCCCTGGGAGGAGTAGAGGGGCGGAGCCGAGGGTACTGCAGGAAAGGCAGGGGGAGGGGAGAAGGTGTCACGAGGAACAGGAGGAGAGGGGGATGGGGCAGGAATTTTGGGATGCTTAAGAGGATTTTGGGAAGAAGAAGACCAGGTTTGGGAAGATGCCACGTGGCATCCACCATCTTGTGGACCCCCTAGGGACTGGGGGCCATTTTGGACATCACTGCTCTCCGGAAAGCTAACACGTGCTCTGAATTTCAGAGCAGGGGACACAGGGGATTGGGAAAGCCATGCAGCCTGGCCAGGGCTTTGTGAACAAAACAACTCAGGCATTTCAACAAACTCTGGGAGTCGACTTCCCAATGAGTTTGCACTCTTTAAAATACCAAGTTTTGGGGAAAGAGGTTTAGGGGTTTTAGAGCTAGGAGAGGGAGAAACAGGGAGAGCAGAGGTACATGGCTTTACATTTGGCTTTTTCTCCATTTCCTTTTGTTTGAGCAATGCTGTTCGAATTTGTAAACTCCAAAACACAAATTTAGCTGAGGGTGATTTGCCAGATTGTCCTAAGGTAATCATTTCATTCCCAGCTTTATCCCAGAATTGAATATTGTGGATTTCTTCAGGGGAAATGTTTGGGAACTGCAGAAAAAGCCATCTTATAAACTGTTTCAATTTTCCTTTAGAGAATTTCACATTACCATTAACTAAAATGCTAACAATATTATAATACACTCCTTTTTGTACAATGCTAAGTTTGGAACCCATGTTAGATGTAAAAAGAAAAGTACTTAATCCCGCCTGACCAAAAACAAAGCTAAAATCAGCTACCAATTTCTAAAAAAACCACAGATAGAAAGCGATACCAAGCAGACAAAAGCTTCACAATGCAGCTGTGTATACTGCTTTTAAAATTTCCGGGCAGCAGCAGCAGGGTACGCCCTGCCGAACCGAGGCAGAAACAAAGCCTCCCCCGCCGTGGAATGCAGCCCCCACGCGGAGCAGAGACAGCAGCCACTCCACGCGGCAAGCCGAAACCGGGGCCCCCCCCGCCGTGCCGCGTGTGCAGAGAACACTCCCCACCCCGCACCAAGAGAGATCCCCCGGCCACGTGGAAAGAGAGCCCCCCCGCACAGAGAAAGAGAGGGAGTCTCTCGACTACGTGTAGAGAGCTGAGCACGCTGCTGAGCCGGGGGGGAAGGGCAGAGAGCGATCCCGCTCTGGCGCGAATTCCAAAAGACAGTGAAACACGCGGCAGAAAGCCAAAGCTAGAACGCTCCCATCTGTGGGGCTGCGCAGCCAAAAATGCAAAGGTAAAAAGGAACAGAACTCACGGCAGAGTCTGTTTTTGAGCTTCTGCTCTACCGAAAGCAGAGATACTCACGTGAAATGGAAGCTGTAGGTGGCTGGGTACAGGCAGGTAGGTCTCTTCACCAGAAAAGGACCTCTCTCTGGGCACGAGAAGCTACCCTCTTCTTCCTCTGGAAAATCTGCTCACCACAATGAAGCTGGGCTTTCCAGAGGCGCCGAACAGTCCACGAAAGTTCTTCTGGGAATATTCCCAAAGTCTCTAGCTGAGGCTGATGCAACCAAAGCCCTTCTAGCTGGATGCACGGCTGCCAGAAGCTTTTCTGAGGTACTGTGAGTCCGTTCTCGGGCTGCGGAGTCGCTTTGCCCACCTCAGGGACGCCAATATATTGGAATATGAGTCCCAATATAACCAGTTAGATGGTGCCTGGGTCAGTGTGACCCTCGCTGCTGAGCCAAAGGCGGCACCGTGGTGCTTTACCCCAGAGATACCTTGGCTGCTGGAGATTGCAGCAGGGCACTGAACAAGTCCAGGCTTGTCAGGAACTCCATTTACCTCAGGAGAGAGAGCTTCTGGCGATGGTAAAGAGAAAAAGGAGAGGATTCTGCTGGAGGGTTTATGTCCAGATGTTTATTCCATGGTTACAGAAGTCTGAACCGGGGCAACTGCTCCACCAGAATGCGGCTGCATGGTCTGATTAACCTTTTAAGCTCCGGGACAGGGGAAGGGGAGGGAACAGGTGAGCTACCAACCAGGTGAAAGGGGCAGGGTCTCAAGGGACTAACCCTAACCCTATCCAATGTCCCCCAGGCCTGAGGGACCAACCACACGACGCCTTGCTGGAATGTTAAACCTGATTGACAGGGCACACTCAGCAAGGGGCGAGGGGGAAGGGAGAAGGGAATATTGGCACACCTGAGGAAGGGACCCGGAAGCTAAAAACACACCACAACAGGTACCATTGCACACAAGGCCTGCCTCCACGGAAGAGGGAGAATTCAGTCTCCCTGCTCTGTCTGATACTCAGTTTCTTTCACAGTATTTACTCTGAGAAAGATTAAAGAAATAGATGACATATGAATAATTTAGAAATTAAGGATAATTGATGCTGACCCATCAGAGGGGCATCCACTATCCAGAGCTGCAGCAGGATTGAGGCTCTTTCCACCCATTTATCCCCAAATCTGCAGACCTTTTGAAAACAACAAATGCAGGGAAAACACGTTGTGGGCTGTGAAACTGCAGAATATCCAGCAATGCAGCCTGTTTCTTCTGTGGGGTTGGCAACGGATCCATCGGAATGTTTTACCCTATTGCAAAGCTGAGGGAAGGGTGGCAGGCAGTTTAGCCAGGCTGTCCTGTTCTACAGAGTCTCTTGGGAACTATCAGGCCCAGCACCAACATTAAGGCAGCATTTGCTTCAACTGTCCCATGGCACTCAGCCTGTGGAGGTGCCTGTAAAGTGATTCATCACCTCAAGGCTAACATGAAACATCAGTTTGAATAGAAAGTAGAGCTCTGAGGCCAGGACAGTCATACAAGACTCCTTTGGCAGGAGCTGCACCTGCTGTGCAGGCTGTGCCACACCCAGCAGATTGTCCCCCATGTGCTCCACGCCCCAGCAAGGACCCTCCTCATTTCTCAAGTTAATGGCATCATGAGCAGACATGGTTTTCCCAGGGCCTCTGTGGTTAGAGCTGTGAAATACCAAACACTGCTCACAGCTGCAATTGCAATTGTCCCTCTTCCCACAAAAGCACAAGGCTCTATCCTTTGACTTTGCAGGCACTTTCCCTTCCCCATCAGTCACCATATCTAGGAAAATCTGACAGACTGGGAGGATTCCAGGAAGCAGCAGGAAGCTGAGTCAGAGGAGCTTTAGTCTGGACATCAGGAAAAAGGTTTTTTCACCCAGAGGGTGGTTGGGCACTGGAACAGGCTCCCCAGGGCAGTGGTCACAGCACCAAGCCTGACAAGACTGAAGGAGCATTTGGACAACAATCTCAGGCACTTGGTGTGACCCTTGGGCTGTTCTGTGCAAGGCCAGGAGCTGGACTCGATGGTCCTGATGGGCCCATCCAACTCCCCATATTCTACACTTCTGTGATTCTGAGAACTAATAGGCTGCAGGAGGGCAGAAATAGGTGACAAGAGGAAAGAAGTGAGGTTGGTCGGAGAATCAAGTCACTGAGTTCACAGAAGATGCAGGATACAGGACCCTTCCTTCCCATCACTCCCATTCTCTGTCTCATCCCTTCTCCCTCCCACACACATGAAGGTGAAGAATATCACTAAAAGAAGAAGAACCTGCTTGACTTCCATGTCCATGAGAGCAGTCATTGCTCGTGCAGGAGTCACATTCTCCACCATGATCCCCAGGGTCTGACTGGCTGCTTTCTGAACAAATTCTGGAGAGTTGGACACCATCTGGAGAAGGACCCGAGCAACTTCATCCACCTTAGAGTCCATGTCCTTCTTCAAGGTCACAGAGAGCTCTCCCAGAGTGACAATGGCAGAGTAGGACTCCTGGGAATGGAGGTTGGTCACCTGGGGAAGCCATGAGGAGAAACATAAGAATCACCTTGGAAAGAAAACCAGTTGCCTTCAACAGAAGTCCCAGGAAATGACAACACGTCCCACTGTGTCCAGAGGAACATACAAGTACAGAAAGAGCAGGAGAGCACAAGCACAGAAAGGCACTTACTCTGGCACTAATTTCTGGCCTCAGACCTGCTCACTGCAGGCCTAAAATAAAAATTTCATTAAGTGTTCTACTTAACCCTTCTAAAATGTCCACAGCTTTGATTTTAGGCCCTTTATGAAAATTAAAGCAAAAGCTGCTTTCAGATCATAATGGAACAACTGATAAAGATAAAATAGTCAGGTGCTCCTGTTCAAAAAAGCAACACCAGCAGTTGAAGCACTCACCCAGGAAACAGAAAACACAGGCTCAGGTCTACAGAATAATTTACAGTCTTGAATTACAGCTTGGGCAGAGACTGGGATTCTGGCAAATAATATCATTAGTGTCTCAGTTTCTGCGTTTGCACATTGCATTATAAAGGCTCCACACTCAAAGATGAGTGTCAGATACCCGACCTGCCAGTAAATACAGCTGCATGTGCCCACAGATCCTACAGACAGCTGACAGACATTGGAAATATCAGGTCTAAACCAGAAATGAAGGCAGACCCTGAGCACACATGGAGATGAACAAGCACATACCTACTCTACACATCGTGTTTGAAGTATGGGGGACAACTCAGAACAATGTTCTCACCTCGCTGGTAACTGCCAAGCAAACCTCACCAAGTCTGCAAAGCAGGACCTATGAATGGGACCCAGCCAGGTGTTGGATGGTGAAGAGTCCCTTCTCCTTCAGCTCCCTGAAAGGCAGAAAATTGATTTTTCTCTCCACCGAGGCAGCACCCTCTGAAATGACCAGGCTGGCAGCTCAGTGAACAATGGGAGGAGCTTTTCAAAGAGCGCTTAATGAAATCATGGAACGCGTTGCCCCAGGATGCCGTGGCTGTCAAAAGCATTCACAAACCCAAGAGGCAAAGAGAGGGGTTTCAGAGTGGCCATTTGAGAAGACAGCCTTTCTGAAACCTCTGGCACATGAGGCCCCTCTGTCACTGCTTCCTAGGAGCTGTGAGACCGGGCCATGCTGCTGTTTGTTGTCACCTCCCTGTACCTGTCCCTGAGACACAGTGCCATCGGGCTGTTATTGGTGCATTTTGCTTCTTTGCCAGCCCCAGCAGGCATTCAGCAGGGAGAGTCTGCACTGCCACTCTGGAGCTGAGTTTCCACTCTATGATCTTGGCCTCTCTGTCACCCCCTCCACTCCCCCTCACACATTCCCCAAAAAAGCAGCAGGATGTCTGCTGGGACCACCTCAGCCTGCAGGAAGGACAAGTGGGTCCTGGTCTCTTCTGACCCACAGCACAGCTTTCCTTCAGCCCAGCATGGAAATATAAAAACTGTATTATCACCTCACACAGAGGGCCAGGAGCTTTTTATTTTGGCTGCAGGTGTCCTCAGGGCATTGGGGAAGAGGCGAAAAAGAGTGTTTTGCAGCAAGCAACCCGGCTACTCAGGCAGGAGGGAAGGAAAAGCGTCTGGAAGCTGCTTTTTAGGACTTTGGTTGTTCTGCTGAAGCTTCTGACAGAGCTGATGGGCAGATCCCAGAGCTGTGGAGAGTTCCTGGGAAATTTGTCCTTGGATATGTCTACGAATGCTCTCCCAGGCATGAACTGCCATCTGTGTCCTGTCCATATGTTACTGCCTTGACTGTTGAGTGTCTGAGGTGCCTCTTGAGGCTGCTATGGACCTCCTTCACTAAGGAATGGATTGTGATACAACATCCCTTTCTGCTTCTATTTGGGCACTGACAGAGCCTGGAGAACTCTGGCTGGAGCTTGGGCTCTGGCCAAGCAAGATTGCAAATGAGAGCAGCTCGTGGTCCTCAGCTCTTCCCTCCTGCTGGGACAGACAGACATGGCCATGGGGAAAGAATGGAGATGCCCCATCTGCCAGGGCAGTAAGAAGGATGTGAATTTTTCTCTGCCCTGTCACCACCAGTTCTGCCTGGGCTGCATCCTGCAGTGGGCAGAGAGAAATCCAGCGTGCCCACTCTGCAGAAGAATGATAGAAGCTGTCAGGTTTTCTGAGTAGGATGAACAGGACTACATACAATGTGCCATCAGCTCCCCCAAACAATTGCTGGAGTCCAGCAGGGAGAGAGCCTGGCCACCTTGCTGAAAGCAGCCCCCCAGACCCTGTGATGGCTGCTCCATCTTCCCCACAGGGAACACTGTCCCCAGCTGAGCAGGGGGCTGCAGGACCAGAGCCTGTGCATGGCCTCCTGCCCAAGGAGTGGGCCGAATTTTTCAAATAACAATGTCATCTACTGGACCCAAGGTGGCCCTGGCTGCACCAGAAGCTGGAGGGAATATGCCAGCACCAGAGATGGCTGTTTAGGGAATTCATAGAGCAGCATCCTGCACGCCCTCTGTGCCTGGGGTCAAGTTGCCAAAATCTTGGTGCCAGTGCTGCAGCTTCTCCTCTGTAGCAGTCTGAATTGCTGCTAGCATAGTCCAGGGCAAAGAAGCAAAAAGGACCTTTGCATGATCTCCACAGATGTTTTATTCAGCTGTGCAGGGAGATGTTCAGGTCCCAGCACCCACACACAGAGGGTCTCACTTTGTCTCCACAGGGGCCTGGGGGCTGACCCTGATCTCGGGCAGTACAAAGATAAGGGGGCCAATCAGGGAATAGGGAAGGTGTGGCTCAGGAACACAGGAACAGACACAGGAACAGGGGAAGGAGCCAATGGGGTCTAACAGCTTTTTGAGGGAAGCTTCTTGTGTCTCCCTAGACCAGGGAAAGCCTCACCAGGGTCTCCACAATTCCCTGTCTTTTATATTATTAGGAAAGCTTCTCTGAAGGATCAACTGAATCAACACAAAATGACAAAAACGATCAAAAGCACTCATAAGACAATTGTTCAAAATGGAAACAATTCTGAGTTCCCAACGTGCCAACAGATTTCTTGGAGTGTCTTAGATCTGACAGGAGGGATGCAGGGTTTTCTCAGCACAGTTTATCAGGAAGCTGAGTCACACATACTGAACCTCTGGTCCATGGCCTCCTCACTGCCATCGTGCAGCAAGGAGGCCCAGAGGCTGCTGTGCTCTGGGCCTGTCAGGGATGAACACAGCGGCTCTGTGGCCAGTGCCAGCTCCAGCTCCAGCAGCTCACAAGAGGAGACTCCTTCCAGAAGCTCTGCTGGCTCCAGTGTGGCAGACCAACAGAGCCCACTGGAAGCCCCCCTCCATTGCAGCCCCCCCCAGCTGCGCCCATCATCACTGCAGAGCAGGAGCTGCCCCAGAGGAGCCGCGGCCGGAGCTCATGGCAGTGGCAGGTCCCTGTGCCCAGGGCAGAGCCACAGAACCTCTGCTCCTGCCTGGGACAGGGGCTGCTCACCCTGGTGTCCCACCAAGAGGAGGGATCCTGGGCCCCAAAGTCTGCCCAGCCCTGCTAAAGACCACCCCGCCAGCAGGGCCAGCAAGGTTCCTGCAGCCATTCAGTCAAATCGGAGGAAACAAATGTCTCTTCAGCTGACACAGTCTCTGCACACAGCTTTCTCCCCTTCTCCTGGTGCCTTTCCCTGGCTCCAGGAAGAGCTGCAGGAAATGCTGTGTGAGCCATGATGATGGAAGAGCTACTGATAAAAACATTGGGGTGATGCTTTCAGAGGAGTCATGAATGGAAGACTGACCAACCTTCCGGCCAATGGTGTGCCAAAAGTTTCCATTCTTGAAATAATAGACTGCAATAAATTAGTAAAAAGAAAGATATGGAAACAAATTAAATTTCTCACAGCTGCTGGCTTTCCTCAGGCCCCATGGTCTATGTACTGCTAGACTTACTTCATTTAGGCAGAATATTAACTGCCCTGACTTGTTGGAGACTGACCACAAGGTCTCATCTGTGGTGGGCAGTCACTAAAGTTAGCTCAGCAGAGGCATCTTCAGCTGCACAAGTGTAGCAGAAATACATATTCTCTGCTTCATGACTGTGCGGCAGCAGCTGCTGGTGTGGATTTGTCAGCGTTGCTTCACGGATTACTCCTGGGAAGGAATTGTGTGCACAGGCACAGTGTGATGGCTTCGATCTCCTCTAATTACTCCTATCAGATGATGGCCGGAACTTTCAGGCAAAAAGCATAACGACAGAATAATTTACAATATTCTCCAAACTACTCCTGTGGTTTTGATTTTCTTACTGATTAGGTTCAGTGTATGGCCTCAAGAAACCAGTCCAGAAAGAACAAGCAAAGCTCAGCTTACAAGTTAGAGTGCAAGTCTTTAATCTGCCGTTTTTGCAGCAGGTACAAACAACTTTTCAACATATTTGCAAAAAAATCTCTTAGTTCTTGCTATACCTATCCAGAACCTGACTCTCTCATTGTTTTAGTTTGATTTGAGATCTAAGCTTGATATTTTTCTGGACAGGAAAGTAAAAACCGGCTGCAAATACAGACTACAAGTGTGAATCTATACTGCAGGAACTGAGCTGTAGCTTAGAATTAAAGGCAAGAAGTGATGCCATGGTAAATGTGAACGCTTAGTGCTGGCATAGGAGCCTTCTGCAATGCTCCACCAACCCATGGTCCACATTGCTACAAACTCCCTTTTTGGTGTTACAAAGAGTGTTGAAGAGCTGACTGTAAGTAAAAAAATAGCCAGAATGATAATTTTTGTTAATATGGCAAACAATGACTATGTAATAATTCAGAGCTCATAGAAGTCAGTATTCAGATTTCCACTTAGTATGTGCTGGCAGTTTTAATTTGAAATCAACAAGTTTATCCAAATCAAGTTATCCATAGGAATTAATTTGCTCTATGATCTACATAAAAATGCCTCATTGTCTGATAAGTTTAGTAGAAATTTGCAAAGTCAACAGTCCACAGATTTACATTTCCTGTTTAGTGGCTATTCTGCAGGAAAGCTTTTACAGACTAATCCGTTTGGATGTAATTAAAATGCCAGTACATTTCATCTAGCCATTTTGGTATTAGAACAAAACCATATGACTGCACAGCCTTTTAAAAAATATTTTCAAATAAATTTTCAAATCAACAGTCTGAGTAGGACTCAGAATATAAAATCTATCAAACTTCAACTCCATTGGAAGATTCCCTTGTCACCCTGTGAATCAACTCTACATCCAGAAGATTAAAAGTCCCCGTTATGGTGGTTTTGGTATGGTTAGGAATTGGGGAAGAGTCTTCTTCCTTCTCAGCTCCATGCTGCAGTGCCTTTGGGATGTGGCCTGCTGGCTGTTGTTTGTGCAGCCCTGGTGTTTCTCCATGAGGCAGAAAGTGCAATTGCATTTCCAGCCCAAAGCCCATGAGGAGTGGGGTGTGCAGAGCTGTGCAGACCCAGGCCTGCAGCTGTGCCGCCAGAGGGTTTTGGTTCCTGCCCAGGGCAGCTGGTGCCTCTCTGCCGTGAGTGCCTCCCCTTCCAGGTGCCCATGGACAGCAGGTGCAGGGTTCTGCAAGGGGCATGGAACAGAGTGGGGATGTCTGCTGGCAACAGAGTGCAGCGGAGAGCAAACAGTTCAGGATGGTCCTGCAGTGTGTGACAGAGAACTCCTGACACAGCTGGGACTGAGCCAGTGAGGGAAGGCACTGCTGGGCCTGCTGTTTGTGAGGAGAGAAGGGCTGCTGGGTGACAGCAGGGCTGGAGGCGGCCTTGGGCTCAGGGATCACAAAATGCTTGTGTTTGATTCCCAGAGAAGGAACGAGAGATGTTGGGGAAGTGTTGACCTGCAACAAATTGTGAATTTGTTAAGCTTTAACAGGCAGTCTTAGTCGTACCTTCCCTCACACCAGTTGTTAATGTGTGCAAGTGGATGTCTTAGCCTTGAGAATAAAGACAGTGGGCCTACTGAGGAGGTAGCTGCAATGCATTGAAGGAGAAGAAGGCTCTTAACCATGGAAGGAGAATTTGAGGAACGGGATGTTCACCACATGACCACCAGACACCTTTAAGAGACCCCCTACTCTAAATGTCAGTAATTTTGGGGAAGTGATTTAAACATGTCAAATACTTTGTGAGAATGTTTAGCCTGTGAGTTTGAGCAAAGTAATGAATAAAAGTAATGAAAGTAATGTCTTAGTTCCATGGATACTAACACGTGGGTGTGCATGGTTTAGGGAAGTGATTCCTCACACACCCAGCACTGAAATAAAGTAATGCCTCTTTTCTCACACTGAGCTGGCAGTGTGGATCGGGCCCTGCTCGGTAACTTTCATTTTGGTCATTCCTATTGAAGCATAAAGAATGGTCGAACTGAAATCTTTTCCAGCTGTTTCCCTTTGGTTTACCTGTTTGAGGGTTGAAATTGTGTGCTGCAGGTGTGCTGGGTGTGTGCAGAGCAGTGCAGCCCCAGAAACCCCTTGGCTTGCCCACAAGTTGTCATGCCTTGTTGCCAGGTGTGCCCAGCTGTGGCAGGAGAAGGAGCCCGCAGTGCAGTGGGCACCGTGCCCTGCCCAGCCGGGGCTCTCTGGCACAGAGCAGCAGCAGCGCCAGCACCGTTCAACCCGCTCCTGCCTTGGCTTCCCCTGGCACACAGAAGCCTCTGGAAATCAGCACCGCCAGTGGCGTTCCCAGCTTGGAGCAGCTGCTGCTGGTGGGCAGATGCTGCCATTTCGACTGCTGCCAAAGGGAAAGAAAGGCAGAGCAGAGGAAAAGATGTACATACACAGCAGCCCTGGGAACATCCAACAAACATGCAGATATATGGGGTGATTTGTTAGGAATTACTTCAGCTGCTATGCCTATAGTGCTTTCTCTCCTGGTTCTGTACAATGCTTTGGGCCATTTTCTTGGTCTGGTGTCCTTTGCTGGTGTCCCATCTGTGTGCTCAGCTGGGGTACAGGCTTGGAGCACTCTTGGAGTTCCTCTTGGATCCCTGAACAACAGGGTTTGGCCCATGGGGGGAGTTTGTGCTGCTTTGTGTCAGAGGAGAACTTCCAAGGCCATTTTGTGTTTGCTGTAGGAAAGGCTGGTTATTGCTTTGCATCAATTCACAGACTAACATGCTTTGTGATGCTTTGCTTTGTCATACTTTGCTTTGTGATATCAGGGCATGGTTGCCACATCATCGTGGTGACATCAGAAGGTTGCCTTGGTGCACGGAAGGCCTCAGTGCCAGAGCAGTCCTAGGGGTTGCTCAGATCAGGAGCATCCTCCTGATTGTGGCCTTTGTCAGCGTGTAGCTGCACACTGACAGGAGTCTTGGTTGGAGTAAACTTGAAGTACAGTGCTACAATGATTGAGCAACTCGCTGCTGCAGTTTGCACCATGTATGGCACTGTTTATTCCGCGTATTTCATTACCAGCCTGGCAAGTAAGTAGAGGTTTCAACTCTATTTAGGCTAGGGTGTAACCTAACCTGGCTTTTGCATGTCTTCTTGCTCTTTCTTAGTAACTGAGTTGATTTTGAAAGAGAAAGAGCATTAGGATGCCTCTGGTTTGGTAAAGCTCCTGTCAAGAGGTTCAGCTAAAAGGGGGTGTCTGTAGCCACAGGGGCAGCATTTGCTGGGGAACCTGCAGGGCTTCTGTTCCCTCCACGGAGAGTCTGTGGCAGCAGAGTCTGTCATTTCCTCTCTTTGCTGGGTCAAGCCGGACAACTTCCAAAATGCAGACTGGGAGGCTTCTCAGAAGGCCTTCTAAAGACTTTGTAGCTCTCCCCAGAACTCAGGGGAAGCTTCTTTTATTCCAAATTTTGTAATGAAAGGATTTGACTGTCCGTTTTGACCCTTGACTGAGTGCTAAAAGAGTGATTCCCTTTGCAGTGAAGTGCAACCGCCAAAGCAGTGAGTGTCTGCTCCTGAGCCTGGAGCTGCTGCTGTGCTGTTTCACAATAGAACTGCCACAGCTCAGGGGGATTTGGGGCAAGCTTTTCTGGGTGACTGTTTTCAGCAACTTAATGGGAATTAGTGCACGCAACTTCTTTTTTGAAAAAAGTACCTGAAAGACAAGAGAACAAAAGCTGCTTTATCTGTTGGACAGAAGAGAAGCATTGAGTGATAAAGAACAATTTGCAATTTCTTGATCATGTTTGTATTAATTTACTGGCTAAACAGGCTGAAGTGTAGGCACAACTAAGATTATTGTCCTGATCTCTTGCTGACTGTGTGAAATAACTATGTCATGTGGAGGGATGTTGATAAAGAAAAATACTCTCTGTTTGGGTTGACCTCTTCTGTTGGATTCAGCAGCCCAGGCAGTTTTCTCACAGCACTTGTTCATTTTCCCTTGCCCACTCCAGGTCACCTGAAGCATGTATTCAGAAGTGCTGATCCTGAGGTGAGTGAGAAAGGAACATTCCATGTTCCTGGTGCTTAGGAATTGTAGAGCAAGCTGTGAGCTTGGTCTGTGGCAGTAGAGTGTAGAGGGCCAACTGGGTAGGCTGAAAGAAAATCCATTTCCATGTCTGCAGCAGCAATAACAAAGGCATTGCTGGCTATTTCCTAATTTTCCATTTCAGAACTTTCAAGGAATGAAAAGCTCATTTTGCAGAGACAATGTTGCTTCTTGATAGCAGCCAGGGCGTAATGTCTAATTCAGAACTATTAGCAATTCTGTTGAATTAGCCCATTTAAATTTAGTCGCAGTGACTTAGAATCCCCTTGTTATCCAAGTTTCTGATTTGTCCTTAGCAGAGCTGGTTGTAGAAATAGAGCTGAATAGAATAAAGTGCTGAATAGAAATAAGGTTATAAATTATAGGTAACTTTGTGTCCCTCACACTGCTGTCTGTCCACAGATCACAGAACCAACAGCAGTCTCTCCTCTGGCTCCCTCTGCTCATGGAGAGGAGGCCGAAGAGGAGGCAGATGAGGTGGATGAGCGCCAGCCTCCAGCTGTGCTCACACCACAGCCTGAACATTCTGAGCCAGTAAGTGCCAGCTGTGTGTGCTGCTGTCTTTAGTGCAGGGCAGAGCTGCAAGTTTCTGACCAGCCAGCACTTGCTCTTGCTGGCTGAGGATGCTGAGTGCTGGAGTCCTGCCAGGGCCTGGTGATTGCCCCCAGCCTGTGACAGCTGGACAATGGGCTTTGGTCTGTCATGTTTAGGCACCAGCTTCCTGGCATTTTGATAGGGGCCAGCCTGAAGCACGAAGGCTCCCTGATCCCAGAGCAGAGAGCACGTCAAAGACACTGTGCTCAGCCTTGTTGGATACACAGGGGACACTGTGGCATGGAGAGACTTGACCCCCTGCACAGACTGGCCAAGTTGCTGCAGGCACAAAAAAATGTTGATCTGACCACAAAAGCTCTTGGTGGTGCTTTTTCCCCACAAACTTCTTGGGTGTGCTTACTTGGGAATATTTCAGAGACACACTGGAGATGTAGAGTTGCTGCTTAAAGTCAGGGATTTTGGTGCCTTTGTTGCCAGGTTGCTCTTTTGCCTCTTCAGGCAGAGCAGCCGGTAGCAGAGCAGATAGGTGCTCTGAGTCTGCCTGTTTCTTGGTCTTTGATAAGCTGCAAGGAGATGACTGTATTGTCCATGAAGATGTGGGAGACCATTCTTGTCTAGTGTGGCAAAAGAAACAAAGGAAGTCGTTCTGAATCTTTCTTCTGAGGCAAAAACCAGACACAGCATGTGTCTGTTGATACCTTCTATTGTGTAGTTTGCTTTGAAAACTGCATTGGAGCCTAGAGTGGGAGCAAAGCTGCAAGTCCTTGACTGCTGTCCTGTAATGCTAAAACCAGGGTGTACACCTTGCAATGGTGCCTGCTGGATCTGAAGTGCAATGGGCACCTTTGTGGCTGGGGAGCTGCGTGGGCCCAAAGGATGCAGGGCTGGCGGCCCTGAGCAGCTGAAGATGAGGCAGCGTGGGGCCAGGGGGCCAAGAAGGGCAAGGGCACGGTGGCTGTGCCAGCAGCAGTGGGGCAGCAGGAGCAGGGCAGTGAGCGTGGCCTGTGCTGGGCAGCATTGTGGCCACAGCTGGAGTGCTGTGTGCAGCTGTGGGCCCTGGTATTGGAATATGAATCCCAATATAACCAGTTAGATGGTGCCTGGGCCAGTTCTGACCCTCGCTGCTGGGCCAAAGGCAGCACTGTGGTGTTTTACCCCAGAGATACCTTGGCTGCTGGAGAGTGCAGCGGGGCACAGACGCAAGTCCAGGCTTGTCAGGACTCCGTTTACCTCAGGAGAGAGAGCTTCTGGTGATGGTGAAGAGAAGGAAGGAGTGGATTCTGCTGGAGGGTTATATCCAGATGTTTATTCCACGGGTACAGAGGTCTGAGCCGGGGCAATTCCTCCAACAGAATAGAGGCCGCATGGTCTCATTAACCTTTTAAGCTCAGGGCAGGGGAAGGGGAGGGGACAGGTGAGCCACCAACCAGGTGAAGGGGCAGGGTCTCAAGGGACTAGGGACACCTATACGGGCCAAAGTCCCCCAGGCCTGAGGGACCAATCACACGACGCCTTGCTGGTATGTTAGCCTGATTGACAGGGCACACTCAGCGAGGGGCGAGGGGGAAGGGAGAAGGTAAAACAGGACATTGCAACACACCGCAACACCCTGGGAAGCAGAAAGTCATGGAGGAGCTGCAGCGTGTGCACAGAAGGACAGGGGAGCTGGGCAAGGGGTGCAGCACAAGGCCAGGGAGGAGGGGCTGAGGGAGCTTTAGCCTGGACAATGGGGGCTCATGAGGGACCTTCAGGCAGACTTCCATAGATGCCTGCCTTAGATCCATAGAGCCAATGCTCAGCACAAGGGCTGTTTCCCTGCCAAACATCCCTTGACTGCATCCAAGTGCTTTAGACACTGGAGTGGGTAACACTTTCATATTTTGTTTGTTTATTTGTTTGTTTGTTTGCTAGAAGGAGAAGCCTTGTGTAATTTCTCCTTCTCCAGGGAGCAAGGGAGCTTTTTCTCAATCTTTCCTTCCCTTTTCCAGCACTGGCAGAAAAACATCACTTTCAGGTTAATGACTCCCATGTCTTTTGGCTGCCCAGGGAATCAGTGTGTGTTGTGTTTGGGAACTGAGCAGGAAATAAATGCCCTTGTATTCCAGCTGGTGCTCAGAGATTAGAGGAGCTGGAGGGGCTGGGCTGCATTTCTGACTCCAGCCACTTCAGCCCCATCAGTGTGGTCGAGTCCAAGAGAAGAACTTGCCCGAGCAGAGATGTACAAAGAGTGCAGTTCCCAGTGCAATGCTCTGGGTCTGGTTGCATTCCATAGGGACCCACACGCTCCAGATTCCCCAAGAGTGTGGGTTACTGAAGCAACAGGAGAGCAAGTTCAGGACAGCTGCTGATCGGGGCACTGCTACCGAGTGCTGATGTGTGTAGCGACAGAAAGAACAGTATTGATGCAGGGTGACCCCCATGTGGGGAATAATGTGCATTGGCTCTATGATTTAGAAGGTTAAATAAATGCTTACTTAAGCTATCTTATATTACACTAGCACTATATTAAAACTATTCTATAGGGATACTATACTACAAAGCTACTAAAGAAAAACTCATGACTGTTTCCAGACAGTCACAACACAGCTTTTTTCTACATAGCTAATCAAGCCAAACAACTACCACTAAAATCCAATTAACCAATCACTTTCAGTAAACAATCACTATAACACATTCCACATATACTAAACAACAAGAAAAGCCAGTAGAGATAATAATTTTTTTCTCTTTTTCTCTAAGTTTCTAACTACTTTCACTTAAAAAAAAACCTAGGAGAGAGAATTATATCTCTCTCTGTTCAAAGAATGTAAATACCACAGTACAGTAAAGAGAGATTATGAAAGTGAGATCTGTCTATCTGTCTTTTTGAATCTTCCTGGCTCTGCTCCAAAGCAGTGGAAGATGCAAAGCTCACCTAAAGGCATCCCTTCAGGAGAAGAGTAGAGACAAGTTCCACTGACTGATCGTGAGCAGGCAGAGATGTTTCCCCCTCCAGAGATGGTTGTTTTTTCCCCTCATGTTTTCCTACTCCAGCCTCTTGTGCCCTGAAGCCTTCTTTTTATCCTTTAAATTTTTGCATGTCCTAAGGGAGTGGAACTATCCCATGCTGTAGCTGGGGTCTGGTGATTTGCTCATACACACATTAAATGACACATGGTTTCCTTCACTGGCATCCCCAGGGTTGTGTGAGTGCATTCGTTAATGGGGCCTTATGAGAAACTCTGTTACTGCTGGTCAGAATTCTCAGTTGACAAAAGAGGGAGAAGAAACACCTTGGTCCTCCTCCATGTACTTAGATGGCCATAGAGGTTCTCTGACTTCCATCAGTGATCTTTTCATGCATCCTCATCTCCTGAATGACCCGGTTTTCTAACAAGAGTGTGGATGTCAGGAAGGAGGAATGCTGGTGCAGGCCTGAAGGGAAGGCGAACTCCAGAAGTGGCTCTCACAAGGAGTGAGCTCACCCAGGAAGCCCCTGCAGAGCCAGGATGGAGCTGTGGGACAGGGCGGGGTGTCAGTCACTACTGAAAGACAAACAGGACATGGCAGAAGCAGAGGGAGGCCCTCACCAGACCCTTGAGAAATGCCACCCCTTCCCTGTCAGCTGCCTGGAGAGGCTGTTGGAGCTTCAGTCCCAGTGGTCCCTGATTGTAGGGCCAGGGTCACTTTGGAATCTGTGCCTCCCCTCGGGCAGAGAACGACCCAGGAGAGCCGCAGCACAGTGCTTTGGGAATGTGTGAGCCCAGCAGCCTTTGAGTCTTGGCCCACAAAGGGCATGTGGGAAGTTGAAACCCATCTTCTCTTGCTTTCTGTGCAGGTGCTTCTAGAGAAAGAGCAGGAGCAGAGTGCTTCATCTGAGATGCCATGCCAGACTCAGGGAGAGCTGTTCTCTGCCTGAGAGCAGGAAGAGCAGCGCAGGCAGCAGGTGGAAGAGCCACAGGAGAATGGCCAGGTGAGCCTGACTGGCCAGGGCACAGAGGGAAGGGCAGGAAGAGGGGCATAAACCAGAGCTCCTGGGACTGAGGAGGCCAGGAGTCCCACAGGCACTGGAAGCACAGGGCCTTGGAATCTGCAGAGATCAGCCCTGGGACAGGATGGTTACAGTGGAAACAGAGCTGGGTAGGGAAGCAGAAAGAAGGGGCTGAATAAATGCGATTTTGAGGCTAAAAGATGGAAAAGCTGAGCTTGATGGCAGCTCTCAGTCACTTGCTCTGCTTTTGTGTGTACAGAACATCAAGGCTGTTGCCTTCTGATACAAGGCAGGCGGCCTGGTTTCAGGAGACAGCACGGTGACCCATTCCCCAGGGTCACTCGGGCCTAAGAAACACGCAGACACCAATGTGGTGGAGGATCAAAGGCCTTTATTCTCTCTTCCCGTGGGGTTTTATAGTCTAGGGGGCTTCTACGTCAGGTGGGGGTCTGTCTTTACCATCTATGGTTAGTAGGGGATGGAAAGTTACCTGGGCAAGTGGAAAGTTACCGGAATCCAGTTCGGGGGGGCTACATTCCTATGTTAATTTTCTTATCTAAGGGGGCAGGGGCCCTGTCTTCCCGTAACATCACGAGATCTTCCGAACGCCAGGCCCTATCTGCTACATCTCCCCCCCCTTTTTCACAAATGAATGAGGTAGTCATACACTGAAATGAGGTATAAGGTTGCAGTTCAATAAGGAAAACGGGGTTTGGTACATCTGAGTAAGTTTTCGCCAGTCAAGGTTAGGACTTGTGGCTGGCAGTGTTCCCTGGTTGGATTCGCCGGCCGATGAACAGGATGTTGGCCCGTTCCAGGCGGGCCTGAACGAATGAGACCAGCTTGTTCAGCAGGCAAGGTCCGAAGGTAACCGCTAGAAGCAGCAATGCCAATGGACCTATTAGGGTAGAAATCAGAGTGGTTAGCCATGGTGATTGATTGAACCAGGACTCGAACCAGCCCTGTTGGGCTTCCCTGTCCTTCTGCCTCTGAGCCAGTCTGTTTCTGAGTTCTGCCATGGAGTCTCTCACGACTCCTGTGTGGTCTGCATAGAAGCAGCACTCCTCTCTCAAGGCGGCACACAGGCCTCCTTGCTGCATGAACAGGAGGTCCAGACCTCGCCTGTTCTGCAAGACCACTTCCGAGAGGGAGGAGACTGACTTCTCCAGGAAGGAGATGGATTTCTCGATCCTTTGCAGGTCCTCATCGATGGTCATTTGCAGCTGGGACAGTCCTTGGTGCTGTGTCGCTAGGGCTGAGACACCCGTTGCCGTTCCCGCCGCTCCTAAACCGAGCAGCATTGCGATAGTTACACCTGTTAGTATTTCTCTTTTGTGGAGCCGGCTGGGTTCCTCAAAAAGGTGGTACACTTCTTCGTCTGAGTGGTACAGGACCCTAGGAACAATCAGAACTTGGACACAAAAGTCGTTAGAGTCATCAAATTTGGCAAGAGACACACAGGGACTCACTCCAGATCGCTGGCAAACCCACATCCCAGGTGCGGATGGGACTACCCACTTATTGTTTTTCCTGTTAGGCTTGACAACTTTGGTGCAGACGTTGCCTCTCCGCCTAGCTAGTGTTGCATTGCCAAAGCATCTGCCCTGGCCTGTGACCTGGCTCAGGGTGATCCCTTTGCGAGGGGTTTCCCATCTGCACTGGTGAGGGGCATCGGCTGTGGAGTAACTGAAGGGAGTGTTTAAAGCAATTCCTTCATAAAAGGGAGGTTTGACATCGTAGCAAAGCCAGCAGGATTCGGTTAGGTTAGGGTTGGATTCATTCAGGGATATAAAGGTAGCTTCTAACACATGAAGGATTGGGTCTGAGTACGATCTGGCTGCGCGGTCTGTCTGAAAGACTTCCGCATGGCCGGTTGGGACTTTGCTAACTCTAGTGGGTAAGGTTTTAGGGTAGGTTGCGTTTTTCTTTTTGGCACGCTTTTAATCACTTTGTTTGGTCCGACCGCTCGGCCATTGCACCGTAAGCGGGAATGCAAAATTGACCGCTCCCTGTGAGGGCACAGGGCACGAGGGTCTCCTGCCCCCCTGGGGGTCGCCGTGGCTGGGCCGCTGCATCGGGGTGTCTTCCCGCATCTCCTACAGATCCCTCTCGGGCGTGCCCGGAGCGAAGATGCTGCCAGGGAAAGCTGTGCCGGCTGGGGACAGCTCGCTGAGTTGCTGCCTTTCCCCAGAAGCCTGGGCTAACGCGGTCGTCCCGCCACCCCTGTTTAAATAGAATCCGCCCTGCCCCATCAAAAAGCATGCGGCTTATTTGCGTAATATCAAAAGTGAACAGATCATTATTGTTAGAAAGGTCGTTCACAAACGTGGGTACTACAGCTGAATTGACTCCTCCTTCTGAAATCGCTTTGACTTCCCCTGGGTTAACTGGGGTATATGCCCCCCGTTGGTTTCCCTGCGCTCCGGCAACCCCCACCGGGAAAGCGTTCATGGGGGCTGCCGGCGCTCGGTCCCTACAAGCTGTCTTTGTTTTTCCCCAATCGGTGAGTTTGTGTTGCGACCGTTTCCCGATATTGTTTAAAGCTTTATTCTGTTTCGCTCGAAACCGTATTAATTCTGCTCTCTCGGTTTCCGAATCCCAGCCGGGCTCGGTCCGACCCCGCTCCTCCCTTCGGGGGTGGTGCCGTTCCTTCTCCCTGCGCTCCCCCCGCCTCCTGGTGGCGGAGGTCCTTGCCCTATAAGGACCTAATTTGAATAGAGCGCTCTGATTGGTCTTCCGCTCCACTGCGGGGGCGGCCCCTTCTCCCCCCTCTCCCGCACATGCGTTCTGGGGCGCACTGACTGCATTTCCGCCCCCCGTCTCCTTACTTCCGCCCTCACCATGTGTTTCGGCGCCATCTTCAAACCCATACGGCGGCGGCGAGTCCCCGCCGGTCCCGGCGGGGTCTGAAAATCTGGCCGCACTCCGCGCCCCCTCTGCCTGTCCCCGGCAGAAGAACTGCGCGTGCCGCTCTGCCTGCCGCGCTGGGCTGGCGGCCGGCGGGGAAGGGACGCATAGAGAAACTGCAGATTTTTCGGAAGGTTCCGCGGGGGGGCTGGGACCCGGCGGGCTCCGCGAGAGGGTCGGGGGGTCCCATGGGGGCTCCGGGGGGTCCCCTGGGGAGTCTGGGCTCGGGCTCGGGAAGGGGTGGAACGCTCCCTGCCCCGGCATATTCCCGCATTCAATCCGATCGCTCTCAGACACTGTGTGAGTCGCGGCTCCCGCCCCCCGCTTTACTGCAAGAAATAAACGTATATGCGCGACTTTCCACGTCTCCTGTTCTTCTAATGCCTTGCGTAGGGCCTCTTCTCCTTTCCCCCACGCTTTGAGGCTTTTACCATTGCCTGAGGACTTAGTATCCTCTGCTAAGGCGGCAGTGCGCTTCTCCCGCACTTCCGAATATAATATATTTACCGGACGTTCGATCGTCCCGAGCTCTAGGAGCCTTGCAATAGCAAGATTAGAATTCCTGAGCTCACACTTAATTTTACATTCTATCCTAAACTGTGCATGCATATCTGATACGACCTTTGCATAGGATTCCATGTTCCTTGCTGGTCCGGGGACGTCTCCCCACGCTGCAGTCGGACCCGCCGCTGGCAGCCGCTGCCTCCTGTCCAGGCGAATTCCCGTTCCCCGGGCGCTGATCGGCTTCCCGGGTTTCGGCACCAGAATGTTGCCTTCTGATACAAGGCAGGCGGCCTGGTTTCAGGAGACAGCACGGTGACCCATTCCCCAGGGTCACTCGGGTCTAAGAAACACGCAGACACCAATGTGGTGGAGGATCAAAGGCCTTTATTCTCTCTTCCCGTGGGGTTTTATAGTCTAGGGGGCTTCTACGTCAGGTGGGGGTCTGTCTTTACCATCTATGGTTAGTAGGGGATGGAAAGTTACCTGGGCAAGTGGAAAGTTACCGGAATCCAGTTCGGGGGGGCTACATTCCTATGTTAATTTTCTTATCTAAGGGGGCAGGGGCCCTGTCTTCCCGTAACATCACGAGATCTTCCGAACGCCAGGCCCTATCTGCTACAAAGGCAGAGCCACAAGCAGAGCTGCCTGGAGATAAGCGTGCCATCATGGCAGCAAAGAGGACGAATGAAGACATCCAAGATGAGAAGAATCTCCCTATGCAGAGGGGCAATCAACAAAAAACAGGTGAATGAAGGAATGGCAGCCACTCCACTCATGAAAGAGAGTCCTTTCCATTGTTGTTTGCAGAAAATTGACAAACAGATGCAGGCACAGCTGTATGAAACTGAGGCTAAGACCAAGGTAAGGAAGATGAGGCTAGACAAAAAAATTAAAATCATCAAAGAGAAAATGAATTGCCTCCTTCAGGAGCAAAAGGCTCTAGAAAAGCAAGCGAGTGAAATAGCAATCGGCACTGCAGTCACCCAAGGGGTGGTTTCTGCCCTCCTTGCCTTTCCAGTGCAGAGCAGCAGGGGGATGGGTGATGCCTCTGAGTGTCATCCTGATGAGGCCTCTGTCAGAGCTGCTCCCAAGGACACTTCCTGCTCTGCTGGATCTCAGCTGATGCTCTAGACTGTGGCATTACTCCTCTGGCCATTTAGCCAGCAGTCATCCGAATGAAGTCCTGCTGGCTTCTTCCAGGTGGCCTTGTTTCTTGAGGTGTTTTTGCAGGTGAACATGGTCACTCACATAGATTTGGAATACAAGCTACAAGCCGTCTGTATCCCTTGTGAATGCTCCTGTCCTTTTCTTTCCTTTCTTCCCAGTCGATGACTCCTGGCTGACGGGGACAAGCTGTAGTCTCTGACTGCTTTGTTCTGTTTGACTTGAGGTGGAAGTGTCGCCATCCTACCTGGCAGCCTGCAGAGAGTTCCAGCAAATGACGGGCAACCAAGAGCCCCGAGGCTGGCATGAGGCCCAGGCACTGAACCATCCAGAGATGCTGCAGGATAAGCTCGTCCCCAGGAAGGTGCAGAAAAAGAGAATTTCATGGCAGGAGGTAGAACATTAGAATGAGGAGCTGCAAATGTATCTGCAGACCTAGGAGGGGGAAAGGAGTCTTTGGGAGGAAGTGGAGCGGTCATTGCTGCAGTCATCCTTTAGAACAAGAAACTGGCTATGAACTCGAGTAAAATCAGCATTTGGTTTTGACCATTTGGTTTCACAAGTGGACATCCAAAGCAATCCAGTTGAGGAGCTCTGCATGTGGCTGACAGCAGCTTCCTAAGGGCTTGCATTTCAAATGGCAATCTCTCTTGCATTTCAGGGCAATGTCTGCCACACCTGCCTGACATCAACTCATTTCTTGTCTCAGATCTACACCGACTCTGACACTGAAGCTGCTGCAGAAGCAGCAGTGCCGTCCCAAGGAGCCTTTGCTCTCCAGCTGAAGAAGTGGAGCCTGAGCCCTTGGTTCACCTCCCGTGCTGACCCAGCTGCTGCTCAGCAACAGGAGATGGCGGGTGACTCCCTGGAGCAGCAGAGTACATCTGGTATCTTTCTTATCTGAGGGACAGTGTGTTGTGTGCACGTGTCAGCATAGCTGTATCAAAGGGTTCTGCTCAGTGTCGTGTCACAGAAGTGCTGGCAGTGCTACGAGGCAGCAAGAGAGAGCTCTGGGTGTTCCTGCTGCCTCTGAGGGCAGCTTAGACTGGCTGGAGTTTCCCTGGGCTTCCCTCTCTGCCGAAGGCAGAAGCAGCGATTGTCCCTGGATCAGCAGAAGGCTGTGACTGCTTGAGTCCTAGACACTGGCAGAAGTCCTGCTGAAATCAGTCTCTAGGAGAACACATCAAGCCCTTTGTGATGCTGCAGCACAACCCAATGAATCTGCTTCTTGCCCGTAACAGCTGCCAGTGCTGTGCTCTCAGAAAAGATCTGGTAGGGTTGAGAAGAGAGCCCAGTGAATTCTGTGGCTACCGTCACCAGTTGGGACAAAAAGGGCACTGATCTGCGCCTCGATGTGGCTGATCTCAAAGCCCATCCTGTTGTGTCCTGAATGGGGGCAACAGCTTGTCCGGGGCTCAGGCTGACTCTGGCTTCTTCCCATCAGTGCCTGTCAGTGCTCATGCTTGGGCTTTGCCAGCCGTGTTGTGGTCGCTGCCCTGCCCCCGAGGGCTGTGGGAATGTCATGGTTTGAGCCTGGCACAGAGCCAGTGCCCCCATGAAAATGCCCTCATCCTGGTGTCTGCTGTGTATATGTGACCAGGAATAAGCAAAACAGGCTCCAGCTTAAACATAAAGAACACTTTATTACCTAAACTACAGGAAAATAGGGAAAAACTATAAGGAAAAGAAAAAAAAATTGAAAACCTTACAAAAAAACCACTTTCCTCCTCCCCACTACCTGAATTTCCCAATCCGATACATTCTCCCAAATCACCAACTGCCCAGCCTGGCACCACACTTTAGTATACTCAAACTTCAGTTCATGAAGAGGAGAGGAGTCCTTCTTGTTCCATAGGCTTCCCCTGGAAACACACTGAAATCTCGTGTGCTTCCCTGTCACTTCGGCACCGCCCGGAAAAAGTCCTTTTGCCGCTTGTGACATCTTCCTTCCATGCCCAGTGCTCTCACCACCGCGCATGGACCAGAGCTGCTTTTAGGGTTGTCTTTCAAGGATGCCTTGTCTCACTCCAAAAAGGCACAGTCTCTGCTTTGGGACATCTGTCCCCCCCATATTTTTCCAACCCCCTGGGGCCGAGGGGTCCTCACGATGAACCCTCCTGGTTCTGAGCCACTGCTTCCCCCTAAGTGCAGTCTCTGTGTCACAGGAACAGAGTCCATGGCCACAAGAAAAGTCCAGCCAAAAGGCCACTCCAAATCATCTCTCCCCATTCAATCATCTCCACGTTCTTCGGGCCAGGTCCTTGTCTCATCTCATCTCTTATCTCCCTTCTTATTCAGCTTCGAGGAGGATTAGCATTTTTGCAAGGCCCCAATCATGAAAGAAAGGGGTTAAAACTTTCAGTCTCTGTCTGTCCCGGAGCTGCGGCACTCCCACACACGCTGCCGCTCCGGCCGGGCACTCTTCCCCCCCCTCCTTCTCCTCCTGGGCCGGCTGCTATCACATTCGGTGTCGCCGGCTCTCCTCTCTCCCTCCTGGGGAGGGGGGGGGGGAATGTCTGCCCGATGTCTCTTGGGGCTCCTCCACCCTTCCATCCTCGAGGGCCTTCTCACCCCCATCTCTGTCCAGGCCCCGGGCCTACCGCATGGCTGCCCCTCCCCCGCCCAGCAGCAGCGGCTGGACAGGGGAGGGAGATCCGACTTCTTCTCCTCGACGTCCCAAGAGAGCCTCCCAGGGCCAGAGCCCTGCTTTTTAACCCCTGTGTATTCTCGGAGGTGTGTCCAAACCCCACTGGCTATACCAGGTGCCAGTCTCAAACTCAGAACATTCATTGGTTTGACCACAGCATCCCAGAATTCCCACTTCTTCCTGGTCAAACCACCACAGGGAATGCAGAGGCTGGAGCCTTCCTTAGCTGGGAGGGTCCCGCTGCTGCCCGGCTGCTGCAGCGCGGAGCTGCCTGAGGCCACAGCCCCTTCTCTCGGCCAGCTTCTGCCTCGCACGGCCTGGGCTCACAAGAGGGTCAGCATCTCCTCTGGGCAGCTCTCTGTGTCACAGGGGCGCCTGAGGAGCACTGCTGTCCTCTGTGCCCGTGCCCGCCGTGCCGAGTTGGGAACATGGGGACGTGTGCGGTGCTGAGAGGGCGAGTGCAATGGGAGCGACTGATCCGCGCTGTCAGGGTGAAGAGAAGCGGCGCGGTTCTTCACGCGAGGCACGGGCAAGGGCGTCTTTGGGCTCAGCCTGCTCATAAAGGGTGAGGGTCCTGATGCTGAAAGCCCCATGGGGATTGGTTCTAGCATGAGCTGCTCTGGTTTACAAACGCAGAGGCATTCTTCTGGCAAACTGCTGCAAGGTGGAAAAGATGGGAACACTTGACAATATTCTGAACTTGGCATCTGTTCAGAGGAATTGGTTCCAGATGTCCAGGTGCATTTAATCTTAGCAAGTAGAAAACCTTTTCTAAATCTCACAGTGTTTATTCCCAAGGAAACAAAGGCACTGTTAGTTCCAGCTCTCCTTAATGTTTCTAGATGACAAACTTACTTGCCTTGCTAGGTATTCTCTTCTGGTCTCAGTCTCCTCTGAATGTATCTCCCTGTGCTTCCCTGTGTGCCTGCTGTCAAGCGGTCTCTCACTTGGATCTCACTTGGACCGCTTGGATGCTAGAAATCAGTATCTGTGCCAGCCACTTTGACTGTGGGCCTGCTGTTCTTTTCCTGTTGTTCCAGTTGCTGTTCCTGTTGTTGTTAGCCAGCTGTCCACCAAGGGAGGGCTCAGAGCCCCAGACAGTGGGGCTGCCTTTTGTATCTCCTAGAAGGTGGGATCTCTGCTTTAAAGTGAACATCTTGCATTTTGTTTCCCTCAGGGAGAATGGTGAAGATGGAAAATCCTGTTCTAAAATACATTGAACTGGAAAATACTGGCAGTGGGTGAGTCCAAGCAATGTTAATTGTACAAAACTATGCATCAGGTGTTTTGCTGGTGGAATAGGTATCAAGTGTAAAGTCAGGCAAGCTGCAAATGTGTTCAGGCACTGGGCTTAGATTGTCAGTGCTGATCAGAACTTCTAAGTGTGCTCAGAAGGCTTTGTCAAAGACATCTCCATGCTTCCACTATCCTTCAGGTCTTAGGCATTGACAGCACAGATCTCCTGTGTGGGCTGGCTTTATCTGCAAGATCTAAATGGCTTCTCCTTTCTCTGCTTCTGTTTTGTTCCTAAGACTTTTGGAGATGTTTGTAAAGCACTCGACACTACCACAGGAGGAGAGGTAAATACGAACAGCCCCTGCAGACTCTGCTGCACTCGAGGGCTTTCCCCTCTGGTGTGAGCTGTGGCTGGAGCTTTGGGCAGAGCTGTGCTGAAAAGGCACAAGAAGCACAGACCGGTGCCAGCCCACAAAACACATTTGGGACTTTGTCCTCCTCAGCTACCGGAAGGAAGGCACGGAGGGCAGCGATTCCTTTCAGAGAAGGACGCGCTCACTCGCTCTCCATTGCTAAAACAAAGGTGGTGCCTGCAAGCACCTCACTGCTCTTTGGGGCTACAGCTTCAGAGTCCTGAGTTCTCATTTCTGGCTGCCAGCAAATCCATCTGAAAATTACTGGTAGTTCCTTAGACACCTGCAGTTCTGCACTTGGGAACTGCACATAGGGAGAGATCAGCAAGGCATCCCTGAAAGCCCTAAGCCCTGCCCATGGCCCAGGATGTATCCACAGAGTATTAAGGCACGGATTACTTCTTCTGAGTCCCAAATGACGCAGCAGAGAGTGTGGTCAGAGGTTTGTGGGTGATAACTGAGACACCTCGCTGTTATCAAGTGGTCAAGGCAAAATGTCAGTGGCCCCACGTGTCCTGTAACTGGCTCCCAAGGGAGCAGAGAAATGGGCTGTTGGAATGTCAGTTCCTAATTACTGCAGTGCCTAATCACAAGGCAGTTTGGCACAGCTCAGCGTTGTCATTGCAAAATTACTCGCTCCACGTGCCTTGTGGTCTTGTGCCACCAACCTCTCAAGTTACTGATTTTCAACATCATTTTAGGTGGCAATAAAAAAAATACAGCTTCAAAGACTGAGGAGGAAGGAGCTAAAAGTCAACGAACTCATGATCATGAAGATGAACAAGAATCCCACCCTGGTCAACTGTTTAGACAGGTGAGTTTTGCTTTTGTCCCATGAATGTTTGTTCACATATTGCAAACATGCAAGGTAAAATCCCACTTAGGTCACTGGCAGAAAATAGAGCTGTAATTATTGGCTAATTATTATTGCTCTTTTCATCTCCAGTGGATGGGAAGAGATTGCATTTTGTCTGCATGAGTCTTTGCTGGCACGTGGTATTTGAAAATTGTTCAAAAATCCCAGATGAGTAGTGTCTGACTAAATCAATGATCTCTATATTCACAGCCACCATTTTGTTTTGGAGCTTGATTTTTTTCAAGTGTCTTCTTACGTCCAGGTAAACTAACAAGGATTTCCCTTGGATTGTTGCCACTGTTTTCCATTGCTATGCATGCCAGGAAGACTAGGTGCTTTTTTCCAGAAACACCATGCATGACAGGCTTTTTATCTGGGCTGTTACTAAACTGCACATTTTGCTTGCTGCCCATCTAAGACATCTCTTTTTTCGCAGCTGTACCTTTCTCCTTGAGACTGCACAGATGGCAAACAATGCACAGCCAAGAGGGAATGTCTATTCCTTTATTTTGTCTTTGTCTAAAAGGGACCTGAAAAGAAGAGTGAATCCATCTTTTCCAAACAGCAACCTAGCCATGTACATTCATCTCCACGCCCTTGTTTCCTCCTTTCAGCTACCTTGTGGGTGAGGAACTGTCCCTGGTTATGGAGTACATGGATGGAGGCACTCTGAACGATGTCATCAGCCAGACCTACCTGTCGGAAGATGAGATGGCAGCCATCAGTCGGGAGGTCAGCAATCCCATCTGTGTTTCCAAGGGCTTGGGCAGCATTGTCTGGGAAACAGGGCCTCAGAGCTGGAGTGATTTCCTGTGCCAAGCTTTGTTTCTGTGTAGCTGCTATTCTATGGGCAAGTAAAAGCATCTCAAGTGAAAGGCCTGACAGTGCCCCTGCGCTCCCTGTACTCAGTGCCAGTACTCTTATCTCCTGCTGTTGTATTCTCGCTCTGTCTCTTGTATTTGTATTTGCTGTTCTCCACCTTGCCTCTTTAAATGTTTGCCTGGAGTTTGTCTTCACTGCATTCCTTGCCTGTGAAAGCAAAGGTGCTGGTGGCAGGATTTGAAATGATCAGCAAAGAAAAAAGACTCATTTCTCCCAGTCCTCAGCTGAAAAGGATAGTAGTGCAGCCAAAATGCTCTTTGCTTCAGGAAGGTGACTGGTGTGATACATCCAAGCCTCTGCTGAGGCCAGCAAGAAAATCTTTGTCCTGCGGCCTCCTACCCAAAAGTGATCCACTAAACACCAAAGGGAGGGACTTTTCCTTTCCAAACCCCTTCTTTGTCCTCTGCATGGAAAAAGCATGTCCACTGCAGCAGGAGTCATCCTGGCTGGTTGGCAGGGAACAGCCTACAACAGCAGGTGCTGTTGCTCTTTCAAAAGCTGACGTGCCTTTCCTCAGAAACGTCCTGCTCTGCAAGTGTTGGAGCAGCAAGCTCTTCCTCTCAGTGGCCATTACTGTTCTGCCATTACTCCCCATTCCCCTGGAGAGGGAATCTTTTAGGTTCTTTGTTTTCTTTCTTGTGGGATGAAATCACATCACTCATTTTTGACCTCCTGTTTCTGTTTTCTCTCTCAGTGCCTGCAAGGACTGCAATTTCTTCATTCAAACCACGTCATCCACCAAGATGTGAAGAGCAGAAACATCCTTCTCAGAACTGACGGTTCTGTCAAGCTGGGTCAGTATATTCTTGGTCAGGTGCAGCGTTCCAGGGCTGTGGGTGTGAGGCTGCTTGGAGTGACTGCCAGCTCCCCAAAAACGGTGCTGGTGGCAGTGCAGGGACCCCTGCTGCGAGCTGAGGGCACAGTTGCAACGTGCACAGAGGTAGAAGGAACCACAAGCAGTCAAGAGTGGCCTTGCTCTGTGTGTGTCCCTTCCAGACAGAGGGAGCTACAATCTAAAGCTTCAGGGGAATGAAGTCCACTGCTGTGAGCAGCGTTAAGAAATCTGGGTTTTTTTGGAAGTGGCCAATTCCATACTCCCTTGGCTAAAGCCCCAAGGAAATTGAGCGTGGACAGTTCTCCAGGAGATTCAACAGCACATTCTTAGTCTGAGAGTGGGGAATTCTTTTGCTTGGTTTCCTAATTGGAGCTGGCTTTCATGGTTTGTTGTTTTCTGCACAGCTGACTTTGGCCTCTTTGCTCAGCTCAGCCCTGAGCAGGGCAGACGGAGCTCCGTGGCCGGCGCTGCTGGGTGGATGGCGCCTGAAGTGGTGACAGGTCAACCATGTGGCCCCAAAGTGGACATATGGTCTCTGGGAATCGTGGGCATCGAAATGGTGGAACGAGAAGTTCCTTCCTGGAATGCAACTCCTGTCTTGGTAAGGTGCAAATACTCACTGATTCCGCTGTCTTTCTCACCTGTCCCATGCTCTGTGTGTCATTGGACAAAATCCCATTGCCATCTGCTGGCACCACTTCCACCAAGGTCTCCTTCTAGAAATGCCCCTGCAACACATCAGCATCTGCTGTAGCTTTGGTTGTATCAGAAAGGGAAGTGGCAGTTCAGAAACCTAACCAGTTCAGAAACCTGCCAGTTTGGCCTCCAGCCATGCCTGACATTTCTCACTTGTTTTTTGAACAATGTTGGAACTCTGTTTCTGGAGGACAAGAATTTTTCAGTGGAGAGGGTAGACATGTGATAAACATCCTGAGCAATGGAGGTTAGACCTTCCCAGTTTCAATTTTATAGAAAACATAAGAAAAAAGGAAAATGAAAAGTAAACAAAAAAGAAAAAGAGAAAAAAAAAACCACTACCAAACCAATGCCCAAGCAGTTCTGCTTGCTTTTTCATTTTTTAAACACAGCTCTTCTCTTCCGTTCTGTAGCATCTTTTCCAAACCCTGTGGATCTTCGAAATTTTCAGGCTTTCAAGTCATCTGTACATTGCTCAGTCACGTATGTGGGTGGCCTGGATAAGTTTAGGATGTGTTTTTCTCTGACTGCAGTTAGAATTGTTTGCCAAACCCTTGGCTGTTTCTTGGTACTTTAACAAGTTGATGAGCTTGCAGGCAGGTGCCTGGGCTGGGATCCAACATGGGCAGTTGACACCGGTGCTGTGTTTCTTTACCACAGGAGCAGGGCCATCCCTGGCCTGCACAGTTCTAATGACAGGGAGGGCTCCAGCTCCCCACCATGGCCAGTGGTTGAGCTCAGCTGAGAGTCAGGATAAAACCCTCTTTGTCACCTCTGGTGATGTGGGAAAAGGACAGAAAGCCACATAAATTATTTGTACACAAGGGGAGTGCATTGCCATTTCTGGCTTTGAAATTCTCTTTGGCTTAAAGAGGATAATAGCAAAGTCTCTTTGGTCACCATCTATTTCAATGCCACGAGCACAGAGTTATCATGACAGTGGTGGGCATTTTTACGGAGACTCCAAGGCCTCTTGCCATTGTTATTTTTGCCTATTTGAGATGGATTCTGCAAGTTGAGGTTTGAATAGTTCCAAGTTGGTGTCTTATGTTTCTAAATACCCTCTTGCAAAAGCAGAATGAGCTCTCTCCCTCTGACTTGTCAGTGCGTTAGAGCTTGGTTCCACATGAACCACACTGGATAATGATCAGCCGATGTCTTGCCAATCTACACTGTAACTCCTTGGCCTGAGGAGTATCAGAAAGACCTGCTGAGCTCCATGGACACTGTCAGCTGCATGGAAGTGAGCATCCTTGGCCTTGCTGAAGAAACTGGAGCTCAGCTTAGGTTAGATGCTCTTGAGCAGGAGAAAGGCTGGAATCCTCAGGGGTTTCCAGAGGCCTGCGTGCCCAGAGGGACTGAGTTCTGGGGAGCAGCTGGATGTTTCTGCACATCATGGAAAGGGATTGCCAGACAGCTCAAGCCTCACCACAGGCAAACACTCCCCAGCTCTTCTCAGGCAACATTTGCTTTGGGTTTCAAGTTGTTCCCACTTGTCTGTCTGTGAAGATGCACCTAAAACCACAAGGCAAGCCTCTCAGAACTGGTGTTACATTTCCAGAAATGAAGATAGGAAGCCCAAACACAAGAAAGTTGCTAAGGCACTGGTTTTTAGAGAGGAACTTAACCCCCTGTGCAGTTTCTTCTCACTGGGAAACATGCCTGAAACCTGGGCATGAGGGTCTAAAGGCCACAGAGTCTCTTCTGCTTCTTGTGCAGTGCTGCTGAAACACTCAGTGACCATGTTTCTCTCGTAGCCCAAAGCAACATTCTCCACATCACCAAGCCAGAGCCTGGTGATGTGGAGAGCCTGCCAAAACCTGCCATTTGTTTCCTGGCACTTCCTGGGATGGGCCTACCATTCATGCATTGACTTGTGTAGCCAAATGAGTAGAGGGTGACCATAGGGATGGAAACTCTCCTTCTGATTTGACCATGAAAAGTTTTTCTTTTCCATGTAAGGAAAGCAGAAATTTTCAGGCTGCTGAGAGACAGAGCTGCAGGTGGCTCCTGTGTGTCCCAGCAGGCGTTTTCATCCCAGTACATTTGTGCATGCATCTTAATGTGTCTGTGTTGAAGATGAGATTCCAAATGTTTGTTTCCTTACCTGAGGAATACCTGGTGGATTTCCTTTCTTTCCTTCCAATTCCCATTGTTTTCAAGAACAAAGCAAAAAGCTTGATTGGTTTTGTTTTATGGCAGCTGTGCTTAAGAGACAAGAAGCACTGCAGAGATACTTTTCATATCCTAACCCTTGGATACAGTAGAGTTAGTATAGCAAAGTCCTTCTTCCAAAACGCCTCTCAAGCTGATATGAATCCTCAGGGAAGGAAATGTGCTTGTGCTGATGTAATTCCCACTAACTAGGTCAGGCAATGAAATCAGCTGCCAAGGCAAGATCTGCAGGACAGTGGGAAAGCTGTGGCTGCATCGGGGTTTGGGTTTTTGGTTGGTAAAGGAAAGTCATCTCTGGGTCTCTGCCAGGGCAGAAAGTGCCACTGCAGAGTGGAGCTTAATCAAAGGGATCTGGGAGGGCAGTGACAGATGGGAAAGAAGCAGGTGGAGCCTGGTGTCTCCTTTTTCCCCAGCCCCAACTCCTGATAGCCACAGGAGGAAGACAAAAGCTGCAGCAGCCCAACCTATTTTCATCTTGCCTGCGTGACTTCCTGAGCTGCTGCCTGCAGAGAGACGAGGTGCGGCGCTGGTCTGCCAAGGAGCTCCTGAAGGTAAAATGTGAAGGGGCTGCAGGTGAAACAGGCTCTGAGGGATGGGCTCCTCCTCCACTCAAGTCCAAGGCAGCAGATGAGCCCCCTTCCTCCTCACCTCCATTCTTGGTGCTCTTAAAATGAAAACAGTGAGGAGTCCTAGACTGGGCTGGGTGGCAGGGCCCTGTAAAGGTCCTGTGGTGCAAGTGTCCTGCAATGAGCAGGGACATCTTTAAAGAAATCAGGTTGCTCAGAGCCCTTTGCCACTGGAGCCGGAATGGTTGGAGGAATGGGGCACCTACAAGCTCTTGGGGCAAGCTGTGCCAGGGTTCAACCATGCTCCAAGTAAACAAGTTCTTCCTTAGACCTACTCTGATTAGATGCCCTTTGTGTTTAAAAATATTTGTCCGTATCCCATTGTAACTGGCCCTGTTAAAAAAGATGTCCCCCACTTTCTTCAAAGCCACTCTGAAATCTTGGAAAGTGGCACTAAAGTCTCCCTGGGGCCTGTTCTTCACAAAACTGAATAACTCCAGCTCCCTCTGCATTTCCTGAGAGGAGAGGTGCTCTGTCCTCTGACTGTTTCTGTCGCCCTCTTTTGTAATTTGGTGGAGTGTTCAGTTTTATCTAATGGCAAAAGAATTGAAGTAGAGCAATGCAGGGTACAGAGACATGAAATGGTGGTGGAGGAACCCAAGGAAGCCAGTCCCAGCTGAGCAGTCAGAGATTTGGCTGTGGGCAGGAGGGGCTGTGGGGGGCTCACTCTGAGGGGCCCTGGTTTGTGCCCCCCAGCCCACCCTTAGAGGTTTCTGCCACGCAAACAGGGACAGCTGGGAGGGCCTTGTCCCAGCCCCATCTGCTGCCTGGCACGCTCAAACAGACGGGAACTGTGCCAGGGTTACTGCCAGGCTGTGTGGCAGAGAGGGAACTGCACGGCCCAGTGCCACTGGGCTGGCCCTGCTGGGAAGGAAGGAGCCATCCAGCACATGAGGGGCAGGGCAAAGAAAGGTAGACACTGCTTTCTGTCCCTGTGGGAATCAGCACAGTGCCTGTCTTTCAAAGGCAGGGGCCCATATGAGCCATTGGAGTTTCCTGAAAGGAAGAAACCCCAGGGACAGAAAGCACCATTTCTAGAGCACTGGCAGGGCAAAAATCCCAACAAGATAAAGAAACCTGAATAAATGGATGAGTGGGATTCTGGGCCAGGTTTGCCTGTGATGGCAGGGTCCTACACGTGACTGCTGGGTAGCAGATGGTCCCACTGCTCCTCTTTCTGGGTCTTTTTAGGACCCAGAGCAATCCTGATTGAGCCTGTGAAGCACTGAGCTTGGAAAGTAATGACTCACTGTTCACTGTTGTTTGTCTTTTTGTTGTTTGGTTTGTTGTTTGTTTTTGGTTTATTTGTTTTGTTTTGGTTTTGGGTTTTTGTTTGTGTTTTTTTTCTTTTTTGGTTTTGTTTCTGTATTTGTTTTATGGTTTTTTGGCCTTTTTTTTTGTGAAAAGCATCCATTTGTAACATCAGCTGAGGCTGCATCCACCCTGGCACCGCTCATCATCTCAGTGAAGAGGAGGATGGAGAAGCAAACAGCGCTATAATCACATCAGGACCATTTTCTCCATAGCCATCTCAGAGTAGGATTGTAGAGTAGGACGGTACAGTATGATTTAGAGTAGGATTTAGAGTAGGACTATGTGGAGGAAAGAAAAAAGACTCTGCACAATTTATTGAGAATCAAGGAGAAGCCATTTATTGTGCTTCTAATCATAGTTTATAATTAGTTCCTATCCTGTAGCTTTCTGTAGTCATGCATTGTTTGGTTGCATCTTTTTCTTAATCTAATTGGTAGATGATGTAAGGGTCATTTTATTTGCGTTGCTACCCCTTTGTCTGTCAGCAACTCTTCTGCTTCTTCTTTCTGCTCGCAACATCACCTTTTTATCCACAAAGCTGAATGCAGCTTTATTAAAAACCTGACTTAGTCCTAGAAGGTTAGTTAGTTTAGTTAGCTCCAGAAGGTTAGGCTGGTTGATTTAGTGCCTGTCCATTTTTCTGTAAATACCACCCTAGAGGATTATAGAGTAGGATTGTAAATAAATAAAGTTTCTGAAACTTTAACTCATCTGGAAGAATCCTTTCTTTCTTACCCTGTGAACAAGCTGAGCATTTCCTTCTGAGTTGTCAGCTGTCTCTTAATGGTGCAATGGCTTCTTTGGTGTTGTGAAAAGTACATATTACAGGATAGGCACTTCACAGCTATTAAAATGAATATATATATATATATATATATATGTATATATATATAAATTAATATACTATATGTGTTATGTTGTCTTAGTTAGTAGTACTGTATTTTTTTAAGTAGTGTGGTATGTTGCGGTGCTATGTCATGGTTTGCCTCAGATACCCCAGGTTCCTCCCTGATAATTCCCTGCCAGGTGTGTCAATCATCCCTCCTTTCCACACCCTGACCCCTGCTGAGCGCTGTCTGTCAATCCTGGCATTCCAGAAGGGCGGCGAGTGATTGGCAGAATTCCAAAGATGCCCTCCCCTCCTGGAAGGACATTGGGCCATCCAGGTGTCCTCTGTCCCTTGACACTTCCCCGCCCCGTACCTGGTTGGTGATCCCCGTGTTCCTTCCCTGCCCCTCTGCCCCGGGTAAAAGGGTGAGCAAACCATGCGTTTGGGAGTTCTCCTGGAGCCCTTGCTGGATTCAGAGGCCTGTGGGCCAGGAATAAAGCTCTGGATAGAAACCCTCCATCAGAACCGACTCCTTTCCTTCACCTGGCCTTAAAGCTTCTCCACCAAAGGTAAACCTGAGCTCCTGCGTGCCTGGACTTGCCTCCAAGCGCCCAGCTGCAGCATCCAGCTAGCCAAAAGTGTCTCTGGGGTAAAATTCCACAGATGCTGCTATTTGGTCAGGCAGCAAAGGCCAGACAAGCTCATGTACGTCCCGTCCAGCTATATTGGTAATTATTTCAGTGGTAAATATAGTTTTAGATTATAACATTATGTAAAACAGGGGCTATGTGATGTAAGATACTTTTTTAACTAGCTCAATAAAGGGATGGGGTAATCAAGAAATTCTTTCCCCAGAGATGACAGCAACAGAACACCAAAAGCCTCAAGGGAAGAATTCTTGCGTCCTTATGTGAAATGACCAACTTTCTTCCACCTCCTTCCCGACTTAAAGGAGCCAACAGGATTAAGGGGGAGAACTTGACAATAAGCAGAGAACACCCTTTGTTTGAAAAGAATTTATGCATCATGTATGAGATATATGAATATGCCACAAGCCATTGCTTTTAAGGGCTAATCCTTTGTTAGCGTGTGTGCTTTCGGGGCATAATTGCCCAGGAGGCACCAGGACTGTCCATATGTCTTTGTTTTTATTGTCCTTTACTGTTCTAACTCTGATTGTCCAAATGCTTATTATTCTAACTTCTATTACTATCTAAATAACCATTTTATTGCTACTAAACTGGTAAAATTTAAAAAGAAGGGATTGTTGTTTTTCTCAGTGTGCTTTGAAAGCTGGGAAGACTCTTCATTCATCATCTCCAGAGCACACTGCCTTTGGCCAGAACACTGGCCTGTTTTGGTACATCTATGACACTTGTAGTTGAAGCAGAAAGGGCAATGGCATTTGAAGGCAAAACCAAAGGAAGGATGGAGCAGCCCAAACATCTCGTGCAGATGCAGGCCTTCAGCTGTGACTGGAGAGCATTGGGGTTCCTGACACTTGGATTTGTATCCCTAGGTGCAATGTCTTTGGCTGGAGGAGAGCCTTGCTCAAGTGAGAAAGCAGAAAGATCAGAGAGGGTGCTCAGGAAGGTCTCCTGTGGCACAGAGCTGTCAGCGCCTGTGAGGTGAGAGCGAGCCCGGTCTTGCCCGGGCTGGAGCCCCAGCAGAGCCCCGGCAGAGGCTGGAGCAGCCTGAGCCCCGGCAGAGGCAGGCTGGAAGGAGGCCCTTGGAGCTGCAAGAGGCAGCAGCCGGGCCCTGGGTGCCTCTTCCCGAGAGCGGGCGAATCCTCCGCTCTCAGAGCCCAGGTGGCAGCTGGCTGCTGCCGAGGGGAAGCACAGCCGTGCTGGGCACAGCCCGGCCTGGAGGCATTGGCCGTCTGCAGTGTGCCCAGGAGCAGAGAAAGGCCAAGGGCAGCCGAGGGCCACTGGGCTGGCTGAGGATTCCTCCTCTTCTGCCGGCTGCCCTGCAACTCCTGGCAAAGGCCAGCAGTGTGTGCAGCACTCTGGGCACCGGGGCAGGGAGCCGGGCTGCTCGGCAGGCTGGAGCACAGGGCAGCTCCTTCAGGCCCGGCACTTGTGCCAGGAGAAGCGAGGCCAGCGTGAGGCAGGGACAGCTTGGCAGGGCCCATCTGCAGGAGCCAGCGCCTCACGCAGCTCTGGGAGGAAGCGCCTGCAATCCTGCAGTTCTGCACTGAGCCAGAGCAAAGGTGTGAGATGCAGAGTGTTTGGCAGAAATATTCAGGCCCACCAGGCCAGCCTGCTTTGTGCTCTCTGGCGCACAGCAAGCGCTGTGCAATGCACCTCTGAGCTGCTGGGAGGGAGGCAGTTGGGGATGTGCCTGAGGTGAGCCAAGGGGTTTGCTGAAATGGAATTAGGATAAATGAAAAGTGCAGATGAGTCGAGGGGCCAGCTGGGAATAGAATTGGGATAGCAGGAGACTGCATGTTTTAGTTAAGATTTTAAAATGAGGTAAGAAGCTAAGTTAGTAATACAACTAGCAGAAATCACATACCTTAGTTAAAGAGTACCAAATATATTAGGAACATAAAGCTAGGAGTGACAGGGATAGAGGAAGCAATTGTGAAGAAGCAGAGACCATAGAAATACCTTGCCTTAAGAATAATTGAACAGTTAGGAGAGGCTTGGACCATGAGCAGCAGGTCCAAAGTTCTTCCCAGCTGGCCATGGGAAAAGAGTTCACCATGAGGAAGAAAGCTTTCTTCCTCCCATACAACCACACCCTCATTTCAAAATCCCACCAACCCAGTTAAGGGAGTACAATTGCACAGCTGTAATAGATATTCAGCTGATAAAAAAGCGAAGCAGGCAGGTAAGAATTATGTATTATGAGTCCTTAGAAATCTAAAGTAAAACCTTTTCTGTAGAAATAGAGAGCAGGAGTCTGCAACTCCTTGCACGTGTCTTTGGAAACTAGTTCACATGTGTCCAGCGCTGCAATAAATACCCTTCTTTTCTACTATAATTAGTTGAAGAGTCATCTGTCCATGCTTCAAGGGTTATGCTGGAGTAGTGACCTGATTTGGAAGGGAGCAGAAGAGTTTCAGCAGGCAATTTTTGGAAAAGATGGAAGGCTCTTGTGACTGAAGGGAAAGCCATTTGGAATGGAGTAATGATCCCAAAGTCCATACAATTGTATCTTTGTGTCTGAATTTAAATCAGAATGCTTATAGATAGCTTCATGCAATTTGTCTACAAATTTATCAAAGTCTTCATTCTTTCTTTGACAGATCTGTGTAAAAGATTGAGTGTGTAACCCATCTGAAAGTGCAAGGATAGCATTATATGCTAGTTGTTGGCTCAGCTGCAAGACTTGATCAATGCTCTGAGCCTGGGCAGTGGCAGTAGCCCAGGGCCCCTTGCCAAGTAACTGTTGTGCTGTTGAACCATACAGAGGATCACCCTGCACTCCAGGTCTTGCTGCTTCTTGAGCACACTTTTCCTCCCAGCTTTTATGACACATCACCTGCTGATAGGGTGGCATTCTAAGTCATATCATGGTATGCACATCAGCTGGAATTAATGTGTTAGATGGAAAAATATACTGCAGAAGTGACTGTGCAAGTTGGGATTTTCAACTAAATTGTGAAACTGCCGCTCTCAACTTTTCTAAAATCTTCCAATCGAAAGGTTTTCAACCTCTACTTGCAGCATTAGTTACTACAGGAAAAGCTTCTACATCATTGGAGAGAAAAGTCCCTTCTACAATAGTTTCTGGAATAACTTTTTTCTACTTTCATTTCTGAGCTGCTTCTATTTCAGGGTCACATTCCAATTCTAATTCCACATTCTTTGCAGCGTGAGAGGGAAGATTTTGTTTAACTGGCTCGAATGCTGGCTCAGAGACAGAATGAAGGAGTTTTTGCAAGACAATGGCCATATTCAGCCGATGCACAATCCAGCCTGCTTGTAATAATGGACAATGAACACCTTCACAAAGAATGAATTATTGACATGTTCAGAATTGGGGTCGGTATATCCTTGAAAAAGATACAAGAAGAAGAGTCATCAGGACTCGGCAAGTTTGTCAGCAAGCTTGGCAAAGTGAGACATGGGTGGGCCAGACAACCACAGCAAGATGCATAAAAAATTAGATGATCCAATCAGAATTCTAATTAAGATGTGTGAACACCTAGGATTAACCAATCATGTATTAGCTAGAGACACGTGGATAGCAGAGACTTATTTTAAACAGAGTCTTTTAAAGGATAATAAATTTGGCTTCACTAGATCATATTGGTTACGGTGTGATGTCCCAGAACCTCCATGCCCTGCAGCCTGTTCCCGCAGGAGGCTCTGGTGAGCCCCTTCCAGGACGCTCCGCTATGCACGCAGCCCTTCTCCTGGCCGCCCAAAACACTCCTAGGACAGCAGGACACAAGCTGGCTGGCTCTGGGCTCAGCACACCCCAAACAGAAGGGCAGGAAGACGCAGCGGCTGTTTTGCAGCCCTGCCCAAGAGAGGTGGGAAGGGTCTCCTCCCTCTGGTCTCACTTGGTTGGGTTTCTGACTGGGCCTGAGGCAGGGGCTGCCATTGCTCACTGTGGGGAGACCAGAGTTGCCAGAACCACACCGAAGGTGCAGGCACTGCCTGACAGCGCTGCGGCCACTGGGACCGTCGCGCCTCCGAGTCTCAGCCACTCCCTGCTGCTGCTGCTGCTGCTGCTGCTGCTGCTGCTGCTGCTGCTGCTGCTGCTGCTGCTTTTAGGCACACCCAGAGCTCACTGTTAGGCCACGACGGTCTCTGCTTCTGCCCTCTTCCTGTCCCTGTGTAGGGATGGAGCACTGCTGTGCTTTCAGGAAGCTCTCTGTAAAACCTTCCAGCATTGCTTTGCCCTTGGTGGATGCCTGCCATGGAATCCCGCACAGCTGGGTTTACAGCATTTTCAAGCTGGCTCTTCTAAAACCCAGGGTCCTTGTCCCCTTCAGTGTGCTCAGCACGCCCTTTAACTCCACGGTGCTGTGCAGCTGGAGCAGCGGGACAGGCACCTTTGCAGCCTGACTGCCCTTGTTCCTCTCTGCCCATGCCCAGAACACAGCAGACAGGAGAAGGGCAGCAGGGCCCTGCGTGTCCCCAGGCTCAGGATTTGCGTCGCTTCAGCTACATGGAGACACGGGTCAAGTGAAAAACCCAAACTGTTCATTAAGGGAAAGCAAAGGTAAGGGGTGAGCTGGGAGGCAGAAAAGGGGGATGGGCAGGGCCTGAGGGCTGCAGGGAGGGGGCTGCCAACAGGGAGAGAGATGGCAGGAGCTGCTGGAGCTTCACACAGGCTCAGCTCTGAGCAGCCAGAGCTGTGCCTGGAGCTGCAGCTGGTCCATCCTGTTCTGCAGGTGCTCCCATCTTCAATGGGCACTTGAAATCGCTGATGGACGCTGGTACATCTGATCCATCAGACAAAGTCCTGCAGATCTTCCTTCAAAGATCATCTGAAGCAGTTTGCTCAGGCACAATGGACTCTCATCTTCCTTCAGGGCTTGAAGAGCTGGAAGAGAGAGGAACAGAGCCAAGGCAGAGGCCAGATTGAGGAAATCCAAGGAAAGCCTCCTGCCAGGGCCATCCCAGCCGGCTGCAGCGGCCCAGGCGCGGCTCCCGCTGTAGCCAGGGCAGCAGCTGGGCTGGGGGCAGGGAGGGGCGTGGGGCTGCTGGCTCACCCATGAACCTGAGGGCTGCCTCTCGCAGGGTCCTCATTGGGCTCTCGGCCACTCAGCTCTCGTTCTGCAGCAGCTGCGGGGAGCGCCAGCAGGGAATGCTCGGCACAGGCTCTTCCCCTCAGCCGGGCTCTCCCTGCCCCCAGCACCGGCCGAGCCGGCCCGTACGGCCCAAGGCAGGGAGCAGCAGGGTGGTTGCAGGCTGGCGGGCCCTGTTGCGGTGTGCTGGGCAGGGCCACAGCTGCCGGCCCCCCGCACCGAGCACCGGGGGCAGGGCTCGAGGTCCCGGGCTGTCCTTACCAGGCTCTCAGCAAACTTAATCCACCGCGCCTTCATCAGCAGCTCCTCAAGGTCCATCCTTCTCAGGAAGCATGCCGCACAAAGCAGGGCTTGGAAAGAGGCCTGGAGAGCAGCAGAGAGCTGCAGGTGGCACCAGAGCCGAGGGCACAGGACCTGTGTCCCTGTGCCACGGCCATGGGGAGGCTGGAGCCCGCCAGGTGCCAGGGCAGGAGGCGGCCATGCCCCCTGCCAGGGATGCGGCACCGTCACACAAAACCTCACCTTGGCCACGTACAGGTTCTCATCGTGCCAGCGCAAGAATAGAGGGAGCAGGCTCTGGTTCACGAATGCCGTGAGAAGCTCTTCCCCCTCTTCCACTACCAGCTCCATCACCTTGTAAAAGAGTTGAATGGAGAGCAGCTGCACGTGGCTGTTGTCCTGGAAGGAAAGGAAAAGACCTCAGCACCAACTACTCCAGGCCCATTGAGGCAAAGGCCCAGAACTGCACAGAGCACAAAGTTTCCAGCTAGCATCCAGTGCCCTTGGCTGGGGGCACAGAGCCTTACGTTCTCAAAGTGTGGCAGGAGGGACTCAGCCAGCTTCAGGGCAGTGACGCTGGGTAGTTGTGGGATCTCAGCACAGCAGTCCTGATATGCAGAGACACCGAGACAACCGTTGGGGGGCTCAGAGGTCCTGGAACATGGCCAGAAGTGTCTGGTGGTTGGACTTTGACCCAGCACAGGAAACATCACCTGTATGAGGATGGGAGAATCACAGGGGATAAGTGGTGAAGAGATTGATTAGTTATGGTGTGAAACACAGGGTTTAGAATTTCGGTACAGGGGGGTGTTAGGGAGACAAGATGGAGGAATTGGGGCGTGTCCTGTCCTCCTTCTTCTTCTTGTCTTCCATCTTCTGTGGTGGTGGTGGCACTTTGAGATTGGTTCTTTCTAAAAGTGCACTTGTCAATAAGGATGAAAGGTATTGGGGGGAAAAGGTAAATATCTTATACATAGTTTTGGGTATAAAGAAAACTGACTGCCCCGAGGGCACGCAGTGTGCTCATGGCTGATGTGCTGTGTGGACCTCTGTCGGGCCGAGAAAAGATATTGTAGATAAAAAATTAATAAACACTGAAGACCGAAAAAATCTGAAGACTCCTTTTGTCCTTTGGAGCGCGGGCTGCCCCCAAGGCTATCCCGAGCCTTTCTAGGCCATCAAAAACAGCCGAGATTGGGACAACTGGCATCCGCTGGGTAGGCTACTCCCACCAAAGGGAAACAGGATATCAGCCCTGAAGAGCCGAGACTGAAGGGTCGACAGGAAAAGCTCCGGGTTTTGACGAAGTCCCAGGAGAACACGATAACTCCTGGGGAGACATGCCAGAAGAAAAAAAAAAAAAAAAACGGCCAAGAGAGTGTGAAAAAGACAGCAGTCACTGAGAATTACATCTCTCAGCTTCTTCCGAAGAAAATTCGTAGCAGAACAGTCCGCATCGGAACCAGAAAGGCGCCTCTGGGACCACTCTTCTGTGATCTGCTGGACAGAGATCAGGAGCCCTCGGACTGCTCTGACGACAGACATTCAGTAAGAAGGTCAAAAAAATTAAGAACATGGGCAGCACATTTTCCCAGGAACAGCTGGGAATTTCATCAGCCTTACAAGGCATAGCACAGACATATAGGGTCGGGATCCGAAAGAAAGAGCTGAAAGAGCTCCTGTTGTGGGTCAGGCTTAATTACCCATTTTCAGGAAAGTGTCTGTTGTTTGAAGTAGGATTTTGGCAAGAAATTAATAGGCATCTCTATCTCCTTGCCACAAAAAAGGATGAGACAGCTTTGTAATTGCTGTTTCCAGCAAGAATTATGTTAGAAGGCATTTCTGCGCGGTCAAAATGGCTGGATATGCAACAGAATGTTGTGGCCCCCTCAGGAGCAGGAGGAAGAGAGCAAGGTTCTAAACAGAAATTGGCTCTGGCCCCAGCTAAACAGGGAGGAAAAGCTCTCTAGGAAAGGGAGCAGGAAATAATGTCATTGCCTCAGGTCCCACCACCTAGGAAACCAAAGAAACCCCTAAAATGCCCTGAAACCCCAGAAACCACAGGGACGTCAGGCTCCGACTCAGAAGCGGCAGGGTCGGAAAAGGGGGCAGAGGGAGAGAGAAGGGAGTAAGGCAGGCGCTTTCGACAGGCGCGGCGGCGGCGCTTTCCCGCAGCGCAACAGTGGCGGCGGCAGTGCGCGAGGGCGCGGCGGCGGCGGTGCAGGCACAGGAGGGGGCGCGAATAAGGAGGTAATGAGAGATGCGGGGTCTGGTGCGGCTTACGTGAAAATGACGCTGGAAACAGCAGCTGCTCCGGCCGGCATGGTGCCGAAGGCGCTGCGAGGGGCAAGGCTCGCGAAAACCCTGGTGGGGGGGGTCCGAAACCAGCGCAGGAACGTCAGACACTGGCAGCGAATTGGGGGAGACTGCGTGGCCCCGAAAGGACATCGCAGAAAGACGTAGGAGACGCGCGGTTGTGAAGTCAAACCCGGAAGCAGGGCGCAGAGGTCTGCTCGAATTGCGGAGTTGGCCTGGGTGCCGGCAGGAGGTGGGCAGCGCGCACCAGTGGGAGGAGTGGATATACCGTCAGAGGAGGAGGAGAGAGAATCAGGGACAGACCAAAGGGAGGGGATTTCAGAGGCGGAACGGGAGGGAGAGAGTGACGTCAGCTCAGGAGAGACGGGGAGCGGCTCCGAAAGCACGTATGCGCAGAGAGCAGAGCGCGGGCGGAGGCGGGCTCGTTCCCTTGTGATGTCTCGGGCGAGGAGGGGCTGTGCTCGGGGTTCCACATCCCGGGGCTCCACCGCTTCTCCAGTCCCGGTGCCTTCAATCCAAATCCTTGGAGTTTAAGCCTCTTCCCTCCAAGGCAGGCGCACACGTATTCTAACTCCATTGTCAGTTGAATTAAAAGCCAGGCAGCCTCGGTCTCAAACAAGTTTGCAGACACGGCAATCAGCTGAATGGGGGGCAGTTGAATTCGGGCCTTCATCTGGGCCACGGAGCCTGGTGACAGCGCCACCTCGTGGGGAAATGTCAGAAGTGCACAACATGCCGGATCTGTTCGGTGGAGCCACAGCGCCATCTCGTGGCGAGTCTGCAACAATGCAGCGATTTTTTCCAACAATATATAAAAAGAAAAGTACTTCTAAGAAGACAATGATAACACGACAAATGGATTATCCTTCAATTTCTGGATTTTGCGAAGACGATGAAAGTTCAGATGAAGCACAGCAACAAGCAGAAGACTTCATACGGATCACAGCATCGGAAGGTGTTCCGGCATGGATGCTGTCAGCAGTAGAAGCAGCAAAAAGCTTCTTGCATTCATTTGATACAGCAAAAAAGAAATATCAACAGAATATTCAAGTTTCCTTTTTGGATTTTGGAGCGAGGCCGAAAATCTCAAAGCAAAAAATGAAATGCAACGAATCACCAAGGACCTCTACAACTCCATTATTCATGCAAATTCCAATGGAATCTCCAGAGGAGGAATTTCAACAGGCGGTGAAGACAATGGATTGGAAGCGCATCAAAAAAGCATTGGCAAAAGACAAGCATTTATTTCCATGTTCAGGAGATTTGACCATGCCGGTGACGTACGACGCCCAGGGACAGAATCCAAGATGGGAAAGGATGGGTCACGAAACACTCAAAGACCTAGGGAAGGCAGTCAAACTTTTGGGCTGGATTCACAATATTTCCAACAACTATTAAGAGGGACGTTCACCACGTATGACCTTACGCCATATGATATCCGAAGCATTGTGGTAAGGATTCTCACTGACACACAGAGTCTCATCTGGGAAAAAAGATGGAGAAAGTATCTTTCCGAGTTGCGAAATAGATATCAAGGTGGGCCAAGTGTGAATCTCACAGAAGCGCAGTTGGCAGGGGATCCTCCGGATGACAACCCAGGGGAACAAGCAGTGCAGCTTCCACGAAGAGTGTTAAATGACATCAAAGAGGCAGCGCGAATGGCAATCATGCAGATTACGCCACCAGGAACTCGGGATGTTCCGTTCTCTTGCATCAGGCATGGTCCCGCAGAACCATTCATGCCGTTCATCGATCGACTCATGCAAGCTGTGGATCAACAGGTGACGATTGAAGAAGCATAAGAGGCCTCTCTTGGAGAGCTTAGCTGTCGGCAATGCCAACCCGGATTGTCAACGGCTCATTAGTGCCATGCCAGGACGGCCATCCTTGGCAGAGATGGTGGAGGCATGCAGCAAGGTGGGGACACCTCAGCATGTCGCATTGATTGTGAAGAATGAATTAAGAAAGGAATGGGAGGAACAGATAAAGGGACACTCAGAGAGGCAATCAGAAGACAAGGCGTTGGAAAAGATGCTAGAAAAAATACTTCACCAACAGAACGAGAACACCAACAAAGTTCTTGCAACAATGCAGAAGAAGAGCAATCCCCCAGGAGGACAGTGTTACAAATGTGGGGAGTTTGGACACATAAGAAAGAATTGTCCACGAACGCATACACCAGTGCCAGCACAAAAAGCGGAAAGACCAATTTGTGCGCTGTGTGGAAAAGGAAGGCACTCTGTGAAAGAATGTTATTCTCAGACAGACGTGGAAGGAAATCCATTACCGCATCCGGGAAACGGGAAAAGGAGCTCGGCCGTAAATCGCCAGCGCGCTCAGACAGAAGTACTGGCGGTGACACAAGAGCAGACAGGACAATCATCAGTGAGCAACAAGCAGACGCCCTTAGCAAAACCCTCAGTCGATTCCATAGCGACCCAGACCTACTCCCACCAAGGGCACAGTGTGCATTGGCAGCTTCAAAACTAGTATGCTTTCTAGATGAAAATCATGCAGAGATACCAACAGGTGTCCGCGGAGATTCACACAAAAAACAAGATTTCTTGATAGTTGGACAAGACAAATGCAGCATCCTTGGACTCATTCTTTATCCTACAGTTGTCTCTGCAGACAAAAATACCGAACTGACAGTTCTGGCAAGAGCGCTTCGTCCACCATTGATTGTGCCGGAAAATACTGTAGTTGCGAGAGCTTTCGCCTTGCCGCCACACGCCATTGGAGAAGTCATGTCAATCTTCGATGAAGAAGGGTTCCTATGAAGGAACATGTTGAGGTACATACTACATGGGTGAAATGCATAGGTCGGGATCGACCCACACTCATGTGCCGATTGACATGCGGAGACAGGACAATAGCAATCAGAGGTATGCTCGATACAGGGGCAGATGTCACAGTAATATCATACATTTTTTGCCCACGCAAGTGGAGCTTGGTCGCGCCCTTGGGTTCTCTCTCAGGCATAGGGGGAGCATCTCTGTGCCTGCAAAGTGAGAATTCCGTGGTTGTCACGGCCCCAGGACACAAGACGGCGATCATTCGTCCTTTTGTCGTCCAAAAGCCGATCACAGTCTGAGGTTGAGACCTTTTGGCACAATGGGGCGTGAAGATAGAAGTGGATTTTTAATAGGGGTCATAGCGGCACTCGCCACATTGAAGTTGACATGGAGAACGGACAGTCCAATTTGGGTGGATCAGTGGCCCCTTGAACGGAAAAAGTTGAGTGCTTTGAAAGACCTGGTCCAAGAACAGTTGCAGAAGGGACACATCAGGCCAACAGACAGCCCTTGGAACTCTCCAGTGTTTGTCATCAAGAAAAAGCTATCAGGCAAATGGAGGTTGTTACATGATCTCAGGAAGATCAATGACGTCATAGAAGACATGGGACCACTTCAGCTGGAACTTCCATCTGTCTCAATGATTCCCAGAGATTGGCCGCTTGTGGTCATTGACCTCAAGGATTGTTTTTTCAGTATCCCACTCCATCCGGATGACGCTCCGAGATTCGCCTTTTCAGTTCCGAGCATCAACAAGGAAACGCCTCTGCAGCGGTACCATTGGGTCGTCCTTCCACAGGGACTAAAAAATTCTCTGACGATCTGTCAATGGTCCGTGGCACGAGCTTTGGTACCAGCACGGAAGAAATTTCCAAAGGTGAAGATCATTCATTACATGGATGATTTGCTCATTGCAGCGTCAACACAACAGGAGCTGCAAGAAGCTCGTGACTGTGTGATTGCAGAAGTGCAAAAGGCAGGTCTGGAAATCAGCATTTCGAAGATTCAAGAGGTTGCACCTTGGAAATATCTAGGGAGGAAAATTTCAGAGAGAACAATAAAACCTCAAAAAATGGAGATCAGCACAAAGGTCAGCAATTTGCATGATTTACAACAGCTTTTGGGAGAGATCAACTGGATGAGGCCAGTTTTGGGAATCACAAACAGCGGCATTCCAGCGTTGCTCGATCTTTTGAGAGGAGACATAGACATTCAATCTCCCAGAACACTCACGCCAGAAGCGAAGAAAGAGTTGGAGAAAGTCACAGACGCGATACAGGAAAGGCAGGCACATTGATTTATTCCAGTGTTGCCTTTTCAGTTGGCAGTGCTGGGGAAGAAAACACAGTTCCATGGTTTGATCTTCCAATGAGATGAATCACAGAAAGACTCTTTGATAATCATAGAGTGGGTCTTTCTACCACACAGGCTTTCAAAGACAATCCTCACAGATTTAGAGATGGCAGCACAAATCATCATAAAGGCGAGAGCAAGGTTCTGACAATGGCAGGAGGGGAATTCTCAGTCATCAGATTACCTCTGAAGCAAGACTATTTCGATTGGGCAATGCAGCAATCGAAGGACCTATTAATCGCGTTGTTGGCTTTTCCGGGAATTTGCACAATCCATTTTCCACAGCATAGAATATTACAATCACAGGTATGCTACAGAGCAAAACCAAGAATAAGTGAAGAACCTTTGGACGGGATCATAGTGTTCACTGATGGCTCAGGAAAGACACACAAGTCGGTGATCACGTGGAGAAACTCAACGACAGGGGATTGGGAATCAGATGTGAGGATGGTTCAGGGCTCTCCACAAATCGTGGAGTTGGCAGCCGTTGTCCAAGCGTTTCAGTTGTTCAAATAACCCCTCAATCAAGTCACAGATTCCGCATATGTTGCGAGTGTGGTCAAAAGATTGGAGGGTTCGCTCTTGAAAGAAGTCAGTAATGAGGTTTTATACTCATATCTGGCGAGCTTGAAAACGTTGTTAGAGAGCAGGGAAAGAGAATATTTCATCACGCACATAGAGCGCACATGACACTTCCGGGGTTTTTAACGGAAGGGAATGCTCAGGCAGACAGGTTGACAATGCCCATTTTGCAAACACTGCCGGACATTTTTGAGCAGGCAAGATTGAGTCACGCGTTCTTTCATCAGAATGCACAGGCGCTGATGGAATCCTTTCGTCTCACAAAGAGTCAGGCAAGGGAGATCATTAGTGCTTGTCCAGACTGTCAGCTTGTGCAGCCACCTTCTTCTACAGGAGCAGTCAATCCGCGGGGATTGCAAAGTCTTCAGTTGGTGCAAGCTGATGTCACGAAGTATCCATCCTCTGGGAGGCTCAAAAATGTTCATGTTTCAGTAGATACATTCTCAGGTGCAGTCTTTGTTTCAGCACATGCAGGGGAAACAGCGGACCATGCTTGTCGACATTTTCTGCAAGCATTCGCATCATTAGGTGTGCCTCAGGAGATAAAAACAATGGTCCAACGTATACAGGCAGGTTACGCCTAAAGATGGGTCACATACGGTTTTTATTCGACCCAAGTCACAAAAGATTTCTACACCTGAAACCTTTACAGCATGGGGTGCAGGGTACATCATATTAATAAGGCGCTGTTGGTGATTGCAGTCATCTATATTACCAATCTGGATTTCCTTCACGGTCAGCCTACATGGAAAGCAAGGGTCTTTAGTCTTCCTCATAAACCTTGAAACAATGAGGCCTATCAAACCTATGGATCAACTTCCCAAGGTGTATTGCTTGTGTTCCACAGATGAGCTTGGGAAGTGGATCTTAGGTCGAGTTAGACATTCAATGGAGCACGGCAATGCTGATTGAGAAACAGGAGACAGTATCTAGACAGAAGTCGGATCAGACTGAAGCTCGGACAATAGACTAAAGGACTCTTGGTAGGATTAGCTTTGGGTTTCCTTGAGTTAAAAACTTAAAATGGTTTCGCACAAAAGTGAAGTCATGAGTTTCAGGATGCTTATGTGCATCATTTTTTCATTCATTGCAATAAGCAATGGGGCAAATTTACCTATTAATCAACCAAAACAAAATGTATGGGAGGCTTTAGCTAAGGCAGCGAATTTGGATAGTATTTGTCTGACACACTCGAGGCCAGAGAGACCATTTTCAGCATGCATGGTTGGATTGCCAGGGGACGAATGGCCAATTCCAGGGCACTCCGCAGTTAACATCTCGCAGGTCATTAAAGATCCTGTGAAGGAGTGGTGTGCTTGGGCACATCTACTTCCTGTGGCTTCTACAGAACCCCAGGAATTGGAGATTTTTGGGTCCATGACAATGGAACTCTGCATGCAGTTCGAAACTCCAAATGTCACAAAGGCAAAAACTATCGATTTGACTCCTAATCATGATTTCTATAAAAATGCATCAGCATGGTGCAAATACACAGAGAAAACTGCCAGAGGATCTATCCAAGTCCCAGTGCAATTGCCACGGGGTTTGTTTTTAATTTGCGGGGACAGAATTTGGCACAGCATTCCTGCTAATGCCACGGGAGGTCCATGCAGCATTGGGGAAATTTCAATGTTGTCGCCAGATTTGAAATCGCTGAGAGAGAAGAAGCGCAAAGAAAAAAGATCAATACAACATTATGCGGCAAATTGCAATGACGAAGTATTTACTTGGAACAAGGCAGCGAGAGTTGCTACAGCAATTTTCTCACCTCAAACAGCATCGGGGGTGGCCTTGACTCAACTCGACAGCATGCGTTGTTGGTTGAGCAAACATGCTCAGTCTGTGTCTGTCGCATTGAGTGACATGTTAAAAGACGTCAGTGGTGTACGACAGGCGACTCTTCAAAATAGAGCAGCCATCGATTACCTATTGCTCGCTCATGGACATGGGTGCGAAGAATTTGAAGGGATGTGCTGCATGAATCTCTCAGACCATTCAAGATCAATTCATGAAAGTATTCAGAATATAAAGGACAGCATAAATAAACTTGGCGAGATCACAGGATCATGGATCGATGATCTGGTAGAATTTTTTGACATCTCTCCCATATGGAGAGGAATTTTAAAGACAGCATTCTATGTTTTAATAATTCTCTTAGTCCTCATACTTGTTATCTCGTGCATCTTTGCATGTCTAAACCGTGTCATGAGTCAGGTGGCAAAAGAGGTGTTTTTAGTGCAAACAGAAGGGGGAGATGTGGGATCTCAGCACAGCAGTCCTGATATGCAGAGACACCGAGACAACCGTTGGGGGGCTCAGAGGTCCTGGAACATGGCCAGAAGTGTCTGGTGGTTGGACTTTGACCCAGCACAGGAAACATCACCTGTATGAGGATGGGAGAATCACAGGGGATAAGTGGTGAAGAGATTGATTAGTTATGGTGTGAAACACAGGGTTTAGAATTTCGGTACAGGGGGGTGTTAGGGAGACAAGATGGAGGAATTGGGGCGTGTCCTGTCCTTCTTCTTCTTCTTGTCGTCCATCTTCTATGGTGGTGGTGGCACTTTGAGATTGGTTCTTACTAAAAGTGCACTTGTCAATAAGGGTGAAAGGTATTGGGGGGAAAAGGTAAATATCTTATACATAGTTTTGGGTATAAAGAAAACTGACTGCCCCGAGGGCACGCAGTGTGCTCATGGCTGATGTGCTGTGCGGACCTCTGTCGGGTCAAGAGAAGGATATTGTAGATAAAAAATTAATAAACACTGAAGACCAATAAAACCTGAAGACTCCTTTCGTCCTTTGGAGCGCGGGCTGCCCCCAAGGCTATCCCGAGCCTTTCTAGGCCATCAAAAAGAGCCAAGATCGGGACGGGTAGCAGGAGGTCTTTGTTCTGGAGCGTATGTGTGAGCACACAGAGGCTCATCCAGACCACCTCTGCATCTGGATCAGCCAGCTGCTCCACCAGGTGTGGATAGAGGCAGCATATTCCTCCGGTCTGTGTGCAAGACCAGGCTGTGCTGTGAAGCCGTGAATGGCCGCAGCACCAACAGCTGCTTGGGGCACTGGGGCAGCTGAAGCAGGAGGCAGGAGAGTTGGGAGCAGCTGCCTCTGCTGCCAAAGGCCAGCCAAGCCCAGAGGTCTGCGTTGCCCAGCCCCACACTGCCAGCGTGGCCTCAGCCACTGCCCCCTTCTCACCAGCGAGGGCTCCTTGCTGAGCACCACAAGGCCTCTGAGCGCCAGGCGCAGCCTGTCCCTGCACTGGCTCAGCAGGTGCCTGGATACCACCAGCAGGGCACTGGGACCATGTTTGCTCAGGTCCAGACACTCCAGGACCTGAAAGGCACAGGGCAGTGATGGGGGAGCCGGCCGGCAGGAGCCCAGAGCCTCACAGGGCTGGGCCCAGTCAGCAGCAGTGGGTGCGGGCAGCCTCCCAGGCAGCTGCAGCTACGAGAGGCCCAAGAGCCGGGAGGCAGCTCAGCCAGGCAGCGCTGGCCATCAGGCTCACCTCCACAAAGAACGCCAGGGCAGGCAGATCCCAGCAGGGCTGCTTCCCGATGAGCAGGCTGAGCAGGTGTGAGGCCATATGAGGACACAAGGGGCTCAAGCCAAAATGCATCTCACTGGCAGGGGAAAAAGGCACCAAGGCCCTGAGCCGAGCAGGCAGACCTCTCCCAGGCGTGGTCTCACAGAGGTCTGATCTTTCCCCAGCACTCTGCAAGGGGACATGGGGCCCTTGGGAGGCAGCTGCTGCTGGGCATCCTCCTCTCCCAGCCTTTTCCAGTCTGCTCGGCCCTCCCTCGCTGACAAGGCCCTCTCGCTAACAGCCCCAGGGACTGTGTTGGGCACTCTGGGCAGGGGGCACAAATGGCGGTGGGGAGTAGGGGATCTCACCTGGCCAGCAGACCCGCTGCATAGTGCTGGGTGTCAGCACAGAGCAGCTTCTCCCAGACCCGCTTGTTCTCCAGAGCCACCAGCTTCTTGTCAAAGCCCAGGCGGGAGAGCAGAGCCTTCATGTTCTGCACTGCAAACCTGTGCACCGAGCAAAGGCCAGGTCACTCTGGGAGCGCAGGCCCTAGCCATGAGGGCGTGGGAAGGAAAGGGCGACTGGCACCTGTGGGGATGGCAGGGAAGGCCGTGTTCTTCCCGGCACGCTCTCCAGAATCTCCCAGTTTCAACATCCCCTGGCATCTGCTCTGTGGTGGTGAAAATTTGCAAGAGCAGAGCCACAAACAGTTGGGGAGAATGAAGCAGAATGGCACAGTGCCACTCATACATGGGGGCAATCCTCCACAGCACCAGAGTTGCCTGCAAGAGACAAAGCAGCCCGAGGCAGCGCTCAGTGCCAGGGTGTCAATGAGGCAGGGCCCGAGGAGAGATGCAGGGGGAGCATGCGGCCTGCTGCCCCTGAGCCTGCCCTTAGGCCAGCTTTGAGCCCAGGCAGGGTGCTGCAGGCTAGGGAGAGCAGGGAGAGCTGCTGGAGAGGCAACCAGGAGGGCGAGCAAAGATCAGCTCCAGAAACTCACAGCCAGGGCAAAGACAGCCTTGTCTCCGCAGGAGAAGCTGCTACAGGGCGGTTGCTACTCCATGGCAGAGAGCAGCGCTGGAAGCACCTCCTGGGCGGCCACTCCGGACGTGCCGATGGCTCTCCACATCAGCGTGGTGGCTCTGCGTGAGCAGAGCTGTGCGTCAGCACTGTGCCCTGTGCGGCTGCGTGGGGCTGGGTGACAGAGCCCTGGTGCCCTGAGGGGCCGGGAGAGAGCATGGCAGAGCCTCAGAAAACAGAGGGGCCCAAGGCTCCCGCAGCTCTCCACCTGTCTGGTAGAGCCCACTGGACAGGCTGTACAGGGTGAGGGGCCCTACGGGCTGGTGAGCACCGAGCTCTCGAGGCACTTGTGGTCTGTACCTGTCACACGTTGGGGCACCGCATAGGAGGCTCATCACCACTTGAACAGGGTGTTCCTCCGTCAGGCTCAGAATCTCCATTTGCAGCCTGGCATCCATGGTGACACAGGACGCCAGTCTCCGGAGAATATCCCTGACCATGACGCGGTGTGGGGAAGACTTGGAGTGCTGTCCAAGGGAGCAACTTTCCCAGCTTCCCCCAAGAAGTGCTTGCCTTCCCACCCCACTGTAATGGCCTCAAAGGCTGAGGGGGTTCAGCGGATGTAGCTTGAGGAGCCACATGATCCTGGGAAGCCTTAAGCCCTGGCCCCAGGTTGCTTAGCTGTGGAGAGCTTTGTTCAGACATGGCTTATAGAAAAAGGCCATGATCACATACAGCTGATTAAAAAGTAAAAGGCAGCTGTAAGAAGCAAGTTCTCAGGCTTTTCCTTAAAAACAATAAATACCCTGTCCTTGGCTAAGTTATGAGGAAAACATGGTGGAAAACATGGAGTCCTTGAAGGGTACTCAATAATAAGTCAACAGCAGGATGAGGAAAACAAGTATTAGCCTCAACAAGAAACCACAGGTATTGACAGCAAAGGAGGGGTTGGCGTGTAATCTGTAACCAATGATGAGCTTGGGTTTTGCAATATGTATGAACCTAATTAATACTACTATAAAAGTGTGTAAGCTGGATCAATAAATCTGAGATCGATGCTCATCAATCGGATGTGTGCACGTTCTCCCTTCACTTTCGTCAAATGGTGAACCTCGATCGAGATACTGCGACACACCACAAAGGAGTGAAGAACTGGGTCAGGTCCTGAAGCAGCCAGGATGGCAGAAAAGCGCAGAGAAAAAAAAAGGGAGAAAAAAGAAGCTGAGACGCGCCGTGCCTCGGGCGATCGTAAAGGCGAGCCTGCCTGAAACGTGCTGCTGTACCTTGAAGAGCTGCAACAGCGCTGACGATTTAGGTATGGAAAGGCAAGCAGCATATGATTTATTTACTGCCTTTTTACAAAAAAGGCAGGTTAAGGGAATAGATTTGCAAGAGGATTTACCAGGGCTTTTGACTTATGGATATGCTAGGGGAGTTTTTATTAACCCCCATACGATTCACGAGTTAACAGAGTGGCGTAAATTCGGTGATTTGTTGTGGGAGGCCACTTTAGAGGACGATAAAACTGCCAAGAATTTAGGTAAATTATGGAGGGTGGTTCACAATGAATTACTGCAGCACCAGGCCGAGAGAAAGGCTGCCGTGCAGGCAACAGCTGCTCGTGGGCATAATAAAGATTACAATCAGGAGGCGGGAACACCACTAGCTCCTGCAATGAGGACGGTTTTGTTACCTGCTTCGCTGCCCTCCTCTGCTTCAGCAAGCCAGGCTATACAGTGCGCTTCTGAGGCTTCTGCACCCCCTGAACAACAGAAGCCGTTGCCAAGACCACCAGATAGGCTCCTGCAAAGTAATGAGCCGATCCCTGGGGCGGAAAACGACCTAGCGGAGGCTATTGCGAGGGAGCGACGGGAGGCGTGGGCTTCGCTTGCAAGAGAAGCCATGGAAAAGGGGGAAGAGGAAGTTATCAGTGCTGCTACCCAGCTAGCCAAACAGATGTTAGACTATATTTTTGATACCAGTCTTCTTTTGGTGAATGATTGTCGTGGGATAGCTAAATTGATCTTTAGTCAACATCAGCAGTTGTTATTTAATGCTCATTGGCAAGGGCTTGTGAACGAGTGTGTGGCAGTACAGAGGCAGCAGGGAGACCCTCTCCATGGTATAACTGTTAATGAGCTTATGGGCCTATGACCTTTTCTTCATACCGAGGCACAAGCTTTGCTGGGGCAAGAGAAGTGCCGGGAGGCTATGAGGTTGGTCAGGCTCGCTATAGAGAGGGTAAAAGAGCCAGGAGGGGTACCCGTGTATATGGGAATTAAGCAAGGGAGAGAAGAATCATTCGGCTCATTTATTGATAAAGCTGCTGCTGCAATCGAAAGGGCCGGGGTGCCAGAACAAATGAGGGGGGCATTACTTAATCAGTGTGCTCTTCAAAATTGTAATTCTACTACTAGGAGCGTGCTTAATACTCTGGGTGCCAATTGGACCATAGAAAAGGCATTAGAGAGGTTGGCTTTGATGCCAACAGGACCGCAAGCCTTTGTAGTAGATGCGCTCAAACAATTAGGAATAGGCTTACAAGAACAGGCAAAGTCCTCTCAAAGTCAGGTGTTAGCTGCTCTTGCACCGCTTCAAGCGTCAGCTGCACTGGCACCAACAAGTAGAGGGAACTGCATGAAATTTTATCGATGCGGAGGCATGGGTCATATGCGCCGGGAATGCCAAGCCACAGGACAATGGTGACAAAAATGGCGCTTGGATACTCACAATACGGGCGCTTGCAGACGGAAATCGGGAAACTTCCCCAGGAGCGCACACCGCAGTGACCGCGCCCCGACACAAGTCATCGCTGCAGCAGCAACAGCACCCCCTCCTGCCTCCAACCCGCCACAACAGAGAGCCTCGGCCTGGACCTGGCAGCCGCAGTAGATGCTACGTTGATGACCCCGCACCCACAAAACATTCCAACAGGGATTCATGGACCTATTGTTATACAGGATAAAGCGGTGAGTGCGTTGCTTTTCGGAAGATCATCTGCATCTATGTTGGGATTATGTGTTTTGCCTGGCGTCATTGATGCGGATTACATGGGAGAGATTATGGTGATGGCGTATACCCCTTTTCCCCAGCTCCAGATCAATAAGGGACAGAGGATTGCTCAGCTAGTACCACTTGAGCAAATGACTAAGGGATTGCAGCCTATAAAAGGACAAGAGAGGGAGGAAAGTGGTTTTGGTTCTACTGGAGGACTTACCTTGTTGACTTTAAACCTTTCTGAGAGACCCAAGAAAAGGATGGAAGTAGAATTCAAAGGACAAAAAAGGTCATTTTCAGGTCTGCTGGACACTGGAGCAGATTCCAGCATCATTAGCCCTAGCTGTTGGCCTCAACACTGGCCTTTGCAGCCAGCAGCCACCACAGTGACCGGGGTCGGAGGATTTACCCTGGCTAGTCGTTCGCCTCCTCTCCGGGTTCACATAGATGGAAAACAGCTGACATCTATTTTTTCAGTAGTCCAATTACCACCTACCGTGCAATGCCTTATAGGGCAGGACATTATGGCTCAGTTGGGGGTGGTTTTAACTAATGAAGACCCTTTGGAGAAAAAGCCATTGCTTGGACTTTCCCGATTCCTGTCACACCTGAACTGTTGACACCCTGGTATGGGTTAAGCAACGGCCCTTAAAAGAGGAAAGTCTTCAACACGCCCATCAGCTGGTATCAGAACAATTTCAACAGGGACACCTGCGGTTATCTACCAGCTCCTGGAATACTCCAATTTTTGTAATAAAGAAAAAATCTGGGAAGTACAGGTTGCTCCACGATTTGCGTGCTGTTAATGATCAAATGGAGCCTATGGGCACATTACAACCTGGACTACCTAATCCTGCCATGATTCCAAAGGATTGGCCTCTGCTAATCATTGACCTGAAGGATTGTTTTTACACTATTGCCCTTCATCCACAGGATATGCGACTGTTTGCCTTTACATTGCCTGCAATTAACAGGGAAGGGCCTGAACAAAGGTTTGAGCGGACCGTACTTCCACAGGGAATGCACAACAGCCCCACCTTGTGTCAGCTTTATGTTAATGCAGCATTGCAACCATTAAGAAAACAATGGCCGAGCACAGTGATATATCATTACATGGATGATGTCTTGTTTGCTCAGCCCGTGCCTTTTACAGAACAACAAATCCAGAAAATAAGGACCATGCTGGCACAGTATTCTTTGGTAATAGCTCCTGAGAAAATTCAAACAAGAGCCCCCTGGAAATATCTCGGATGGTCCATGTCAGAGCAAACCGTAAAACCGCAGAAATTGCAGTTGAAAACAAGGGCGGCAACTTTAAATGATGCTCAAAAACTTTTGGGTGATTTGCAGTTGTTAAAACCAATAGTGGGAATACCCAACGAACTATTAAATGAATTGCGCCTGCTACTAAAAGGAACTGACCCAACCTGCCCAGTGCGAGTCACTGACAAACTACAGCGGGTCATCCAGCAAATTTTGGACTGTGTTACACATGGACAGGTTTATCGAAGGGATCCAGAACTACCCATAGACTTGACCATTTGGAATGGTCCACAATATCTTCTTGGAGCGCTAACGCAATTTAAAAAGAAAACGGGGGAGACACGGATACTAGAATGGATCTCCCCTCCGCTACAGCAAACTAAAACTCTTTTTCAAAAAGTTGAAATGCTAGCTGATCTAATAAAGAAAGGCAGAGAAAGGATGTTACAGGTGGCTGGGGCGGAAGCAGCTATCATCAGGATGCCGATGACAAAGGACCCTTTGGATTGGTATCTGAACAACTCAAAAGATCTGCAGGAAGCTCTTTTAGGTGCATGTTGCCCCATTGAAACGGACAAGCTTCAACCAGCTCTGGTTCAGTGGATAGGGGATTGGGACTGGATAACTCGCCCAAAACGAGAAAACTCCCCTATACCAGATGCTATAACTGCTTTTACAGATGCTGGCAGGAAGTCAAGAACTGCTGCAATAACTTGGCAAGAAAAGGGAGTATGGAAACATCACATTCTGCAAGCAGAGGCAGTGGACAGCCTACAAACTATGGAACTGTTAGCAGTGGTATGGGCAATGGCACAGCTTAAGGAACCGTTGAATGTTGTTACAGACTCTTTGAATGTTGCAGGAGTTGTAGCAAGAATTGAAGATGCCTCCATAAAGGAGGTACAAAATCAGAGACTGTATGAACTGTTAATGCAGCTGAAGAAGGCTACAAGATCAAGGGAGCACGCTTATGCCGTAATTCATGTTAGGAGCCACAAATGGAATGTTGGTTTAGGAGAAGGGAATGATAGGGCAGATAAATTGGTTACTATAACCCAAAACACACCCCTGTCAAAACATCAATTGGCACGAGAAGCTCACTCAATGTTTCACCAAAATGCAAAAGGCTTAAGTAGAGAATTTAAGGTAACACTCGCCAAAGCAAAAGCCTTCGTGAGGGCCTGTCCAACTTGTAGTCACCATAATGGGGGTAGTGGTTTAGGCCTAGGAGTAAACCCACGAGGCCTGCAAACAAACGACTTATGGCAAATGGATGTCACACACGTCCCTAGTTTTGGCAGGCTAAAATACGTACATGTGTCTATTGATACCTATAGCAAATATATTTGGGCAACGGCTCAGACAGGAGAAAGAGCTATACATGTGGAAAGGCATTTGTACAGTTGCTTTGCAGTGATGGGTACACCAAAAAGAATTAAAACGGATAATGGTTCTGCCTATATGAGCCAGAGGATAGGGAGATTCTTAAGAAATTGGGCTATCGAACATGTTACAGGTATCCCAAACTCCCTGACAGGGCAAGCCATCATCGAAAGGGCAAATGGTACCTTGAGAAGGTATTTAGCCAAGCATGAGGGAGTAACTGACCCCCAGGCGAGGTTGCTAAAAAGTTTGTTTGTGATCAATCACTTGTGTCTATTTGGGGATGCAGAGCAACCCCCGGCGGAGTTGCATTATAAGCCACAAGAGGTTGCTGAGCAGAAAAAAGAAATATGGGTAAGATACAGGGACCCCAAGACAGGGCTGTGGAAGGATCCTGCTAAGGTCCTGTTCTGGGGAAGGGCATATCTCTGTATTTCCAGCCCTGCAGGAGCACTGTGGGTACCTGCCAAGTGGACTAAACCTGTTCTTGATGCAGCGATTCGTGGACCACCTCACGGAAGGGGACAAGGAACGTCTGGAGAAGAAACTGCCCCTGATCCTGCCACCACTACTGCTACAGCTGAAGGGACACTCGAAAGCGGTCGACAGGGCCGTGACGCGCCGCTGCCGGACGGCCAAGGAACTGGTTGACACCGTCGAATCATTATCATCTTTCCCATAAGGGACCGGCAAGGGAGAACTGCCTTGACTGCCGCAGCCCGGATTGTGCTGCTTGGGTAGCACTATATTGTGGGGGTTGTGGTAGGACCTTTTGGGTGGAACAGTCATTGCTTTGGCATTTGTGGTGTAACACCTGTGACCATAAAAACACATAGGGCCATGATTGGGAATGGGAACTACGGAGACAGACAGGGCTAAATACAGCTTCAGCCTTAGATCTTTATGAGTCTCACGAACAGAAAATTTTGGCTTACTATCGGTGGGAGGTACAGTATATTCTGAAAAGGGTTAATGCTCAAAGTAGGTCATACATAGCCTCTGCAAGGTGTAGAAAATTGGTGCCCTTAACACAGCGTTCTGTTGTAGGACCCGTTAAAGGAGATCCTGATAAGGCATTAGATCACTGCATTAGGAAACTACAGGGGTGGAGATTACAAGTGTCAGGAGCGGCAAAGTTAAGGACTGATAAGAAAAAGAAAGCAAGAGAGAGAACAGAGAAATGAGGCTTATTATTGTTATACTGCTTACTGCAATGGTGGCTGGAGTAGTAGGGGTAACTCACTCCAATAACCAAGAGATAATATATGGATAACGCTTGCTAATCAAATTAACCAATCATCGCTTTCTCTCGGCCTTGGAAGGGTTGCTAATCCATTTCAAACATGCTTGGTGGGACTCCCAGTGTGGTCTCCTCGGGAATTTTGCAGTCTGATCAATAACCAAACTCTATGCATGCATAATATGACAAACATTAAACTACCCACGCAACAAGGGTATACTGCAAGTCAAAGTGATGGCTACCGCCAATGCTTAATAATCTGATCACTTAATACTCCTTTGCACTCTCCTCCAGAGGAATTTGATCTTTTTGGAAGTGCAAACACCAGTATGACTAACACCTCAAACAGTGGATGGTTCAGAAGTTGAATCAGCATAGAGGAACATGGGCTACTTTAGATTCATCTCTGAGTCTGGGCACAGTGTCTTGGCAGCTTTACAGCCAATGTAATGGCACTAACATCATGACACCAATGAAATTACCCACAGGGATATTTTTAATTTGTGGGGACAGAGCCTGGAATGGTATACCAGCCCGGCCACAGGGTGGACCTTGTTATTTGGGAAAATTGTCATTATTTCACCCCAATGTATCTATATTAATGCAACTAAGCCAAAATGAAGCAGACAGAGGCGTAGCCTACATGACTTAGACTGTAGTCAGATAGGAGACCCACGGTTCTGGAGTGAGCTGAAGCAAGTAGTGGTTTCAATTATCTTGCCAGGAGGTGCTGTAAACAAAGCTATGGACTTTGCAAAACAACTGGGGTGCTGGGCTAAGGGTGAATTGAATGAGACGTCACAAATTTTAGATATGATAACTGCAAATGTACAAAGTGTTAATGATGCTGTTTTGTAAAATAGAGCCATTATAGACTTTTTGTTTTTAGCACAAGGCCACGGGTGTGAAGAGTTTGAAGGGATGTGCTGCATGAATTTGTCTGATCACTCTGTATCTATTCATGCTAAGATAAAACAGTTGCAGCAGGGACTTCACAATCTCAAAGAAGAAGAAGGACTGGGAATTGATGAATGGCTTAAAAGTTTGGGACTTGGCCCGTGGCTGCGGAACTTTGTGACATATTCTATAAGGATACTAGGTGTGCTTTTAATGCTTTTGCTTATTTTACCTTGTATTTTTAATTGTATTCAAAATATGGTCAGTGGAATGATAGAAAGAACTTGGCAGACTAACCTCCTTGCGCAAAAAGAAAAAAAGGGGGAAGTGTGGAGAGCTTTGTTCAGACATGGCTTATAGAAAAAGGCCATGATCACATACAGCTGATTAAAAAGTAAAAGGCAGCTGTAAGAAGCAAGTTCTAAGGCTTTTCCTTAAAAACAATAAATACCTTGTCCTTGGCTAAGTTATGAGGAAAAACATGGTGGAAAACATGGAGTCCTTGAAGGGTGCTAAATAATAAGTCAACAGCAGGATGAGAAAAACAAGTATTAGCCTCAACAAGAAACCACAGGGATTGACAGCAAAGGAGGGGTTGGTGTGTAATCTGTAACCAATGATGAGCTTGGGTTTTGCAATATGTATGAACTTAATTAACACTACTATAAAAGTGTGTAAGCTGGATCAATAAATCTGAGATCAATGCTCATCAATCAGATGTGCGCTCGTTCTCCCTTCACTTTTGTCACTTTACCTGCTGTGGAGAAGCAGAACGCTCCTGGAAAACCTCCAGAGTGGGTGCAGGAGCCACAGTCAGTGTGGGCATGGCATGAGTCTCTGGCATGCCCTGAGCCTGGGTGTGGGTGACGGCCATGCCCTCAGTCAGGGCCATGCCAGCCTCCGCCCTGCCCTGGGCCATGTCCAGCTTAGAGGCTGCTGCGAGCTCCGAGGACGCTGAGATGGCTGCAGCCTCTGCCCGCAGGCCTGAAGTCGGGCTGGGCCGTGCCCTCGGTGCCGGTGCCACTGGTCTTTGTGCGGCCCAGGTGCAGAAACCTCCGCAGTGTCTGCAGCAGAAGGAAGGGAGGGAAGGAAGAGACATTCCATGGCCTGCTCCAAGCGCAGGGATCAGCCGAGCACCACCAGTAGGCCTGGCCCAGGTGGGGATGGTGCAGGCACCTGTGCTGCTCTGTGGAAGTGCCCACGGGTGGGCTCCTGCTCTTGAGTTGGGTCCCTGGCTGCATCTGTTAAAGAGCAAGCGCAGCCAGAGGTGAGGGGATGCAGGAGAGGTTGGAGAAAACAGCCCAGCCGTGTGCTCCCCAGGCAGGGACAGCCCCACGGGAGCCCAGGGGATGGAGCACGGCCATTCGGGGGTGCAGCCCTAGTCTATCTCCCATCCCGTCCATGGGCATGTCCACAGGGATGGGATGGGATGGGATGGGATGGGATGGGATGGGATGGGATGGGATGGGATGGGATGGGATGGGATGGGATGGCGCCAAGCTGGCTGCGGGCACCGACCCTGTGGCCCAGCTCTGCCACTCACCCTCCTGTGGCAGCTCAAACGGCACCACCTCTTTGGTTTGATGTGCTGGGGCAGCTCCAAGGCCTTCTTCCTCCTCTTCCCCCCAGGCCACCTTGGGCGCTTTCAGGGGTCTCTGCTCCATGTTAGTGATGGGATTTGTGAGGGCACCTGCACAAGAGAAGCCTCGGGAATGCCACAGCTCAACAAGTCCTGTGGTCTGGCCTCGAGGTCCGCTGCAGGAAAAACGCCTCCGAAAGGCTCCGGGTCAGACGGGAACGAGTGCGCTGTGCGGGGGCTCCTCATGGCATGGCTCTGTCCCGTTCTGCCACATTGTGTGTTCCCAGCAACAGGAAAGCTTCTATTTCCCACGTGTCACAAAGGGCCCTTGGTCACCGGATTCCGTTCCATGGCACAGAGACCCTGCTGCAGCGTGCCACCCAGGGCCCTTGCACACACTGCCTTCTGCCCTGGGGCTGCCCCCAGCCCAGCCAAAGCGGCCCAGGCTGGAAGGAATGCCTGGCCCCAGGTGTCTAAGGCAGCCCGACAGGATCTTTAGGGAAGGGCTCAGACCACCAGCAAACGCTGCCCGGCTCTGCGGGCTCAGTCCTATCCCCATATCTTTCGCTGAGAGCATTTGAATTTCTAAATGAGAATCATTTGAAGGGAGGGGATTTACATTTTCCATTTCAGAGAAGCCTTCTGCCTTCATTAGCCGACACCTCTCTCTTCAAACCAAGACAATTGTTTATCATCTTGCAGATGCGCAGTTGCTGGGGAGCCCCGTTTTACACCAGGGACCTGGAGAACCATTCCCAGCAATTGGGAAAATCCTAGGTGGTCCATCAACCCATAGATGAGGTCTCCAAATGTGCCCCGAAATTTGGTCCGGCTCTTAGAGGCCTAAAAGAAGAAGTCCAAGTGACTTGATGATATTTTTCGGCCCAGAAAGCCCCGCAGCTGATGGCACACTTCACAATCAGCAGGGGACACAGCTAGGCCGAAGCCCAGACCTCTGCTGGGAGACTTTCTCCTCAAATACCCTTCAGACAAACCTCCATGCAGGTCAGTTGGGAAAGTTTCTTCAAATGATACGTTTCTGGCACACGACTATACAGGGTTATGGGAAAGATTCTAAAGCAGCTGCTCTGGAGTCAAAGAGCCAGCACTAAGAGTCCTTGTCATCTCTTTGTAGCTAAATCCCACTTTGGGGGATTTGAGGGAGTTTGGAATGAGCTAGAGAGCAGACCTCTGAGTGTTTTAGATGATGCCATTGCTTTTTCTTCTCTTCTACACAGACAGGAAGGGTGAGTTTGGCTCACATCTCCACCGCGTGGCTCACAAGGCCGCAAGACTTGTAGTTACGAGAGCTTTGAAGGGTTTCTTGGCCAAGAAGACACTGCCAATTTATGTTTTGCAGCCAATCCTTCAATATTTCGTCTTAGGGGCTCATGCTACAGTGTAAGCTTCCTTAGCCAATCATGTTATGACACACAAACCTACAGCAGTGCATCCTAAGCTCCTTGGTTACCATTGTAACTACTTTTATTTTTTTCTAGATCTTCAGCCCTAAAACTCTAAACTTTCCTCCACTTCAACCTTCCTCCCCGTCTCTCTGCTATAATAAACTAGAAATCCACATTCTCGCTTCTAGCACCTAAGTTTGGAAGCCCTGTCCAAGGTCTCCGATCAAATCCTGTGTTTAATTCTAAGCTTTGCTGACAAGACCAAAGGTCTGAGATTTCCCTGCATTTGGGTTTCCAACAACACTGATGCTGTTAGTTCCAGAGTGCCCAGGATCCCTCTTGCAAGTCAATTCTGGCAGGAACAAGACGCCTGCGGGGGGGCTGCTTGTGGCCTCTGACAGCCCATTGCCCAGGGCTTGCCAGCGCCCCAGCCCCTCAGGCTCTGCCCCAGCCTGGCCAAGCTGCCCGGCAGCAGCGCCGCAGCCCCACAGCAGCTCCAGAGCAGCCCCATGCAGAGGCACCTGGGAGCCCTCAGCAATCCAGCCAGCAGCACAGAGGCAGGAGGATACAGAGGGTGGTTCCTTCCTGGCACAGGGCTTGTGGCCATCTCCAGCACCGCTCTCACAGGTATCCCTGCAACCCCGGCCCCTGCCCACCCGCTCTGTCACCAGCACAAAGGCTTCAGCAGTACCACCACAGGCCAAGGGGCTTCTGGCCATTTTCCCTTGCCCACTGCAAGCCTGGGCAGCTTGCTGAGCCAGGGTACCCTTCTCCCACTCTTCCCCTATGACCTGCAGACCCTGGGTAGCAAAAGAAAGCTCTTGGGAGTCTGTGTATTATAACACACTCTATTATTCATATACTAAAGGAAAAAAAAAAAAAAACAAAAAGAAGAAAAGAACATTCTTAAAGAAATGGAAAATTCCAGCTGGCTCAGGTGGTCCCAGCAGACAGAGCCTCTGGCATCAGCTCTCTGCAGAGCTGCAGCAGCGCAGCCAGCTGAGCCCCACCAGACGAGGCCGTGTCCTCCATGCCCTGCGGAGCTGATCGTGCAGCCTCTGGATGGTGGAATATCGCTGACGCTGTATTGCCCGGAGGACATTCAGTGTTTCAAGTGCCAGCTGTGACACGGCACTGCTCCTGTCCTCCGTCAGGTGTTCCAGGGCTGCAAGAGAGAGGAACAGAGGCACGGTCAGAGCTGGATCTGCAGGGAGCCCAGGAGAGCCCCCTGCAAGGGCCATCCCAGCCGGCTCTTGCCATGGCCAGGAGGCAGCAGGGACCAACGGGATCAGCCTGAAGCTGATGGCCACCAATGGCCCACGTGGCCCTGAAAGCTCCGTGTGCTCTGCCCACGGGAGCAGAGCCCTCCGCAGCTGGGGCAGGGCTTGCAGCTCTCCCCCGGCAGCCCGCGCTGGCAGCCCGCTGCCCTCACTCACCAGTGCAGATCAGCTGCAGCTCTTGCTGCTGCCCCCTCAGGCGCCGCCCGGCCATGCCTGTGAACACAGAGCCTGTCACGGCCCCAGCGGCACAGCTCCCTGCCAGCGGCGCTGCCGGCGCTGTGGCCACACGGGCTGCTGGCCCGGCAGGGCTCAGCCCGGCCCTTGCCGCACGCTGCCGCCCCAGGGCACGGCTGCCAGAGGGCGGCAGCAGCAATGCCCGGGCCAGGCGGGGCTCCACGGCACCGGGCTCAGCTGGCGCTGCCGGGGCAGCAGGCGGGGCCGGGGCCGAGCTGCGGCGGGCTGGGCCGGGGAGGGAGCCCGGGCTCGGGACTCACCCATGAACCTGATGGCCGCCTCTCGCAGGGGCTCCTGTGGGCTCTCCACATAGCGCAGGGCCTGGCGCAGGTGCTCGGCCGCTCGGCTCCTGTCCTCTGCCAGCTGCAGAGAGCGGCAGGAGGGAAGGGTTGGCGCGGGCTCAGCTCCTGGGCCGGGCGCTCCCTGCGCCCAGCCCCGGCCTCACCTGCCCGCACAGCCCTAGGCGCGGCCAGCAGCCGCTGGCCAAGGGCTCCCGAGGGGAGGGGCAGAGGGCCGGCTGCAGCCCGGGGAGCCGCGGTGCCGCCCCGCAGCCCGGCCGGGCCGGGGCTCCATGGGCACCCAGCTAAGGCCCACGGGAGCCTGGAGAAGAGCCCGCGCGGCCCAGAGAAGGCAGCGGCGTGTGGGGCACAGGCTGGCGGCCCTGGCTGCAGCACCGGGCAGGGGCACAGCTGCCCGACCCGCACACTGAGCACCGCCCTTAGGGGCCTTCTCCAGGCTGAGGCTGGGGCTTGCAGGCCATCCTTACCAGGAACTCAGCGAACTTCCACAGTTTCTTGTTCTTCAGCAGTCTTTCAAGATCCCTCCTCTTCAGGAACTCAGCCACACAAAGCAGCGTTTCCTGAGAAGCCTGGAGAGCAGCAGAGACATGGAAATGGCCCCACAGCCCAGGGCGCAGGACCCACGTCCCTGTGCTAAGGCCTTGAGGAGGCTGCAGCCCGGCAGGCGCCAGGGCAGGAGGCAGCCGAGCCCCCTGCCAGGAGGACAGCAGCAGCCCACGAGTCCTCACCTCTGCCACACGCTGATTCTCATCATGGCAGTGGAAGAAGAGTGGCAGCAGGCTCTCGCGCAGGGGTGTCTTCAGGTCCTTTTTTGCCTTTTCCTCTGGATGAGTCACCAATGTTTGGAAGAGCAGTATGGAGATCAGCTGCACCTGGCTATTGTCCTGTATGAAAGGAAGAAAAAAAGACCTCAGCATCGGCTGCACGGGAGTCAGCCTGGCACAGGCCTGCAAATTCACAGGGCATAAAGTGTCTGGGCAGCACCCAGTGGCTGTGGCTGGGAGCAGTGAGCCTTACGTGGTCAAAGAGTGGCAGGAGCGCCTCAAGAAGCTGCATTGTGATGGGGCTGGGCAGCAGCCTGTCACTGTCCAAGATGATAGAGTTGAGTAGCATGACTGTCATCATAACTATCTCTCCATCCCACAGGAGCTCCACAAGACTTTCAGTCAGGCTCTGCATGCTTTTGGTCTGTGCAGAATACAAGTTTATGAAATGCCATCCTGCTGCCGCAGGGCCTGGAGGCCAAAGGCCTGTCCTAAAGCACTTGGGCAGCTGAACTGGGAGGCAGGAGAGCTGAGAGCAGCTGCTCCAGAACCCAAAGCCCTGCCAAGCCCAAGTGACTGCATTCCCCAGCTCAGCCTCAGCTGCTGCCCCCTTCTCACCATGCAGGGATCATCAGAGAGCTTGAGAAGGGCCCTGAGCGCCAGGCGACGCCTCTCCCTGCATTCACTCTGCAGCTGCCTTGACAAGATTTGCAGGACTCTGTTAACGCCGCGTTCACTCAAGTCCAGCCACTTGAGGACCTGGAAGGCACAGGGCAGTGACAGGGACCCGGCCAGCAGGAGCCCGGAGCCGCACGGGGCCGGGCCCTGGCAGCAGCACAGGGCGCGGGCACCGTGCCAGGCAGCTGCGGCTCCAAGAGGGCAGAGAGCTGGGAGGCAGCTCAGCCAGGCAGCGCTGGCCATCAGGCTCACCTCCACAAGGAACGCCAGGGCGGGCAGCTCCCAGCGTGGCTCCTGTGTGCTGAGCAGCCGGAGCAGGTAGCGAGCGATCCGGGAACACAAGGGGATGGAGACACAGCACATCCTCCTGGCAGGAGATAAAGGAACCAAGACTGTGGGCCAGGGGGACAAACCTCTGCCAGGACTTACACACACAGGTCTGGTCTTTCCCCAGCATCCTGCAAGCGGCCCTGGGCTATTTGGGAGGTGGCTCCCTGTGGGTACCCCCCCTCTCACAGCCTTTTCCAGTCTGCTTGGCCATCCCTCCATGACAAGGCCCTCTGGCCCATGACCTCGGGGACTGTGTGGAGCTCCCTGGGCACAGAGCACAAATGCCAGAGGCAGTGGGGAGAAGGGAGTCTCACCTGGCCAGCAGACCCACGGCATAGTGGTGGGTGTCAGCACAGAGCAGCGTGTCCCAGCCACACCTGCGTTCCATTGCCACCACCACATCCTCGTGCTGCATTCGGCAGAGCAGGAACTTCAGAGTCTGCACTGCAAACCTGCGTGCACAGCAAAGCTCAGGTCATGCTGGGAACACTGGCTCCTGTCCAGGGACGTGGCAGGGGCAGGAGGAGTGGGGTGGAGCACCTGTTGGGGCTGGTGGCAAGGCCGTATTCGTCCTGGCATCCCTTCCAGAATGCATCGACCTCCTCTGGCATATCCAGAGTGCTGAAGAGCACTTGGAAGAGCAGATGCACAAAGAGGTGGGGGAAATATGGCTCTACTACAGGTAGGACAGGGGGCTCCTGGAGGATCTTCCACATCACCACAGTTGCCTGCAAAGGACAAAGCCCCCCGAGACAGCGCTCAGTGCCGAGGTGTCCGTGTGGCAGGGCCCGAGCATGGCAGGGAGAGGCCCGGAGAGACCTTGGCAGGGGGAGCATGGGGCCTGGTGGGCCTGAAGCTGCCCCTGGGCCAGGTTTCAGGCCAGCGCCTGAGGCAGGGAGATGCAGTGGGGGAAGGAGGATGGAGAGCTGCTGGAGAGGCAGCCTTGGGGCCAGGAAAGGCCAGTTGCAGAAACTCACAGCCAGGGCAAAGACACCCGTTTCGTCTCCATTGGAGGTGCACATGCTGAACTCTGGCCAGCTCCCCAGCACATCCAGGAGGATCAGCTGTGCCGTCTCTGCAGTCCTGGGCAAGCCCATGATGGTCTTCCACATGGAGATGGCAGCTCTGCAGGGTTAGAGCTCTGTCTCAGGGGGGGTCTCAGACACGGCACCGTGGCCTGGGCACTCCTAGGGGCCCAGGCTGACCACGGGCTCTGCCTCTGCCCACTGGCCCTGGCCAGCAGCAGCCAGGCAGCCCAGCCCTGTGGGGACAGAGCCCTGAGGGGCGGCAAGGGAGCATGGCAGCAGGCTTGGGGGCTGACGTGCCGGGGCTGGGAAAGGGAGCAGCCAGAAGGCCCTGGAACTCTCTGTTGCTCAGACACCTGGGAGAGGTGGTACAGGGTGATGGACTGGGGAGGCCTGAGCCCTGTGGGCAGGTGGGCCCCATACCTGTCACAGGACGGGGCCACACGCAGGAGCGTCATCACTGCGTCATCTGGGTGTGCTGCAGTGAGATTCAGCAGGGCCTTGTCCAGCCTGTGCTCAGCAGAATCATTGGCCATGAGCCAGCGGTGAATGTACCTCACCATGGCGGGCACCTGGAGAAGGCACGGGGAGACTTGGAAAGCTGCCAGAGAGAACAATGTTCCCAGGGTCCCCAGTGAAGTGCTTCCCTTGCCAGCACACCGCCATGGCCTCAAAGGCTCCCAGGGACCATCAGGCATGGCTGGGGAAGGCACGGGACTCATGGGGGAATTGAAGCCTGGCCCCAGGCTGCTTACTTGTTCTGGCCTGGCAACACCCTTCTCCAGGAGCAAATCCAGCAGGGCGGCACTGGTCTCATGATTGAGGAGCTCTGAGTGAGCTCTAAGCTCAGTGCCCATGGTGCTGGTCTCTTCCTGCTGAATGCTCCGGATGAAGTCGCAAACGAGCTGTAGGAGAAGGGCAAGAAGCCAGGGATGTTGCATGGAGTGCTGCACACACAGTGCTGGGCTGAGCAGGGACAGCAGGCCCAGCCCAGGTAAGGGTGGCTGCAGGTACCTGCACTGTTCTTCGGAAGCGGCCACGTCTGCACTCCTGCTCCTGTGTGTGCTCCAGGGCTGCATCTGGCAAAGAGCGAGCGCAGCCAGAGCTGAGGGGCTGCGGGAGAGGCCGGAGAACACAGCCCAGCCCTGCGCTCCCCAGGCAGGGAGAGCCCCGGGATGCTCCAGGGGGAGGGAGCACGGCGGGGTGTCTGCCCGGCCCCTCTTCCGTCCTGTCCATGGGCATTTCCCCAGGGGATGGGATGGCATGGCATGGCATGGCATGGCATGGCATGGCATGGCATGGCATGGCATGGCATGGCATGGCATGGCATGGCATGGGGCCAAGCTGGTTGCAGCCTCCAGCCCTGCAGCCCAGCTCTGCCACTCACCCTCCTGTGGTGGATTGAACGGCACCACCTCTTCCATGTCCTGTGCTGGGGCAGCTCCAGGGCCTTCTTCCTCCTCCTGCTTCACCCAGACCAGCTTGGGCACTCTCGGGGCTCTCTGCTCCATGGCTGTGCCTGGAGCGCGCCCCAGCAGCGATCCCAGCCGGTGCCGCTCCTGCAGGGCCTCCTGCGCCTTCCCTGCGGGCGGGACGCGGCGGTCAGCGCTCGGCCCGGGGCCAGCAACGGCCCCCGAGCGCCCCTCACCCGCCCCGGGCCGGCCATGCCCAGGCGTTCGTTCCCGGGAACGCGGCACGGGAGGCTCGGGGCCGGCGGCCGCGCTGCCGAGCGGCGGAGCTCGGGCCGGGGAAGCCGCAGCGGAGGCGGCGGGAGCGGCCGCGCCACGTGTGTGCTCCGCGGGCCCCGGGAGGAGCTGGCGCCGGGGCCGGGGCCGGGCTCGGGCCAGGCGGAGCCGAAGGGCGGCGATGCCGCCCCCGCCCCAGGCACTGATGCCCGCCCAGCAGCGCCACCGCCAGTACGGCCAGAGCCGGGCGGAGGCGAGACCGCGGCGGGACGGCCGGGGCCGGGCACGGGGCAGCCCCGCCCGGGGCCGGGGGCGGGCCGGGGGCATGGCCCGGCCCTGCAGGGGAGAGGGAGGCGGGGAGAGGAGAGGGACGCCGGGCAAGGAACCCCGAGAGAAGGGTGCCCGATAGCGGGGAAGGAAGAGAAAAAAAAAGAAAAAGAAAAAGAGAAAGAGGAAGAAAAACAAAAAGAAAAAGAGAAACAGCATTCTAAATTATCTGTTTTTTCGCTGCCGCTGCCGCTGCTACCGCCGCTGCTGCTGCCGCTGCCGCCGCTGCAACTGAAGCACCGGGGCCGTTCGTCCCCGTGTCCGTTCCCCGCTAGCCCCACGAGCCCCACGTTCGAGCCCCGCGCGCCCCGGGGACAGCCCCTCCGTCTGCCCAAACACGGGAACTTTGCAGCGCTGAGCCCACATGCAGAGCCCTGACTCCTGCACACTGGCACAGCGATCCCCTCGCTTGCTGCTGTGCATTGTCCTTGCTGAGGGTCAAACACTGTCGGGCCACCTTCCCTTGGGGTAGGATTCCTACCTGAGCCCAGCACTGCATTTACACCTCCAGTGTTGTTTTCCCGTAAAAACAGGAGAAGGAAAACTGTGTGTGGCTCATGGTATTTTAGAGTGTCTAAAAATCACTAAGTCACTGATCTTCAGGTGACGTGCATCTGGAATTACTGGGTTGCAACATGGAAAAGGAAAGCACAGAAATAAATAAAGGGAAACATCTTGGATCGTTTCTTTCATTTTCATTTCACTTCTGGAAAGCTGTTTCAGTTTTCTAGGAGTCTTCTCCTGTCTGCTCTTCCCAAGAACCTCTCATGGAGAACAAGGTCAAGCTTCTGTAACAAGAATTTCCATCAGGAAATTATGCCACTGGTGCAATTTTCATTGTGACTGTTTGTGCTGGTTTCGGGCAAATTTTGGGAGGAAATCTCCAAAAGGGGTCCATCTAGAAAGCAAGTTCAAGTGGCCCCTCCCCCTACTAGTTCAGGGAAAGACTTCCCTTGAGAAAAGTGAAAAAACCCCTTTTTTTAACAAGTAAAGTATTCAGAAGCATGAAAAATGAATAATATTAAATAAAACCTCTGACAGTGCTGAAGAGATGGCAAATTCAGGAAGTCCTTTTTGTGGGTTGTAGTTGGCTCACTCGGTCTCTTCTAAGTCCCTCTGGTGCTGGAATGCAGCATCCCAGAGCTCGGGGGGCCACAGGCGTGAGCTGCCGGTGTTTGTCTGGGTTTTCAGTCCAGAGCAGGTTTAAACAGTTCCAAGAAAAAGGAAAGTCACAGTCCGAGGAACTTCCCTTCCTAAGGTGGCTAAAATCAAATTGCTGGACCTGGGCTGTAAAGGCATCGGGAAATTTCCACATCTGGGCACTGGCGGTCCCAGCAAACACCAGATCATGGTGGCGCTGGAGCCAGAACCTGCAGATTTCCAAGCTTTGGCTGTCTGTGCCAGCAAATCACTGGACTTGGCCTGTGCCAGCACCAGGAAGTTTTCAGATCTGGGCGCTGGCGCTGCCAGCAAACACCAGATCTGGGTGGTGTCGTTGCCAGTGACAGAAATCTGCGGGATTTGGGCTCCACTGACATCGGGAAATTTCCAAATCTGGGTTCCTGTGCAGGAAACACAAGATGTGGGTGGTGCCAGACCCAGTAGCAGAAAGTTGCCAGGTTTTGGGTTTCTGTGCCAGCAAATTGCTGCACTTGGGCTGTGTCAGAATAGGGAAATTTCCAGATCTGGGCACTGGCAGTGCCAGCAAACGCCAGTGAAACCTTCTGGTCCTCGTCTGCACTGTTGACCAGTGGTTTCCCTGAGAACCAGCTCTGGCAACTTTACAGACAGAGACTGCTTTCATCAAGTTGTCTGGAAACAGAACTTTACTGAAGGCAAACACAACAAACAGGACGGCGTACACAGTACAGAGAGAGAAGCAGAAAAAGGCCGGGGTCCAGGGTCTAGCAGGAATATTTATACATTTATTTATGGGGAGGGGTTAAGGTGGAATCTGAGGGAAGAATCCAAGAGGAAGGAAGGATTAAGAATATTACAGTTTTTGCAGTATAAAGTAACCAATGGTAGCAAAGAGAATTCAGAACTTTCTAGTAATAATCTGCATAACTGAACAAGAGGATTATGGGCGGGAGCTCCTGCTGACCCCAACTAAAGAGGGTTTTCCCATGGCCTTAAGCCGAGGTCTCCCTCTTCTTTTAAACCAACCCCAACACACCAGATCTGGGCAGTGCCGGGCTTTGGCTTTCTTTGCCAGACAATTGCTGCATTTGGGTTGTGCTGGCACAGGGAAATTGCCAGATCTGGGCACTGGCAGTGCCAGCTAAAGGCAGATCTGGGTGCTGCCGGTGCTATCACCAGAAAATTGCCGGGTTTTTTCTTTCTGTGCCAGCAAACTGCTGGACTTGGGCTGTGCTGCCACTGGGAAACTGCTGGATCTGAGCACTGGCAGTGCCAGCAAACACCAGATCTGGGTGGGGCCAGCACCAGGTATTTGCAAGGTCTTGGCTTTCTTTGCCAGAAAATTACTAGACTCAGGCTGTGCTGGCACCAGGAAATTCCAGCATCTGGGCACTGGTGGTGCCAGCAAACACCGGATCTTGGCATTGCCAATGATGGTAGCAGGCAATTGCCAGATTATGCCTTTCTTTGCCAGAAAATTTCTGGACTTGGCTCTGCCAGAACCGGGAAATATCCAGATCTGAGCACTGGCAGTGGCAGCAAACACCAGGTCTGAGCACCTGTATTGGCATCAGGAAATTGCCGGATTTTGGCTGTCTGTGCCAGCAAATTGCTGGACTTGGGCTGTGTCAGCCCTGGAAAATTTCCAGATCTGGGCGCTTGTGCAGTAAACACCAGATCTGGGTGGTGTGTCGTAGTGTGTTTTTGTACTTTATAATATTTTGTAATAGTTTTGTTTTTGAATCCCCGTATTTTTCCCAAATGGTTCATCTCAGATGGTACCCCCCTCCCTTTACCTGTGTAATCCCTTTCCCTTGCTGAGATCATCCCCAAATCCCCACCCTGGCTCTCTGTCAATCACTCAGCATCCCATCCCCTCCATCTAGAAGCTTTGGTCTAGGATGTTGAGTGATTAGCCAGAGGCTGGGGGTCAGCCCCCAAGCCTTGCCCCATACGCTGTCCTAAATGTCCGTCCCCCAGTACCCATCCCTTAGGGTCACTTATTGGTTAGTAAAATGTTATCTACTTTTGGTTTCCACCTCCCTTTAAATGTAACCTTGGCACATCTCCCAGGGTTCTCAGCAGGAGCGCCCTGAGGTGTAGGGGCTCCTTTGGGACTCCTGGAATAAAACCTGGGATTAACCCCTGCTAAGAGTCGGCCCTTTATCTTGTACCCATGTCTCTGGTGTCTCTCCTGCTGCAAAGATGACCACGTGCCCTCCATACCCTCGGGGCTTGGGAGAGTGTCTCCCTGCTGTCGGCCGTGTCGGGGTTGCCCCCCAGTGTCTGCCAACTCGGGACTGGCTGAGGGTTCCTGAGAGGCTCCCAGAGGGACAGAGACACTGCCCTTATAGGTAAACTGAATGGCCCAGGGATTTTGGAGGTAATTAAAAATTGGCCTGAAGGTGAAAATTTTGGTGTCACAGATGAAGAACAAGACCAGCAACATGGACTGAAGAAGCTCCTCCATATAACCAAGTTTTCCCAAAGGAAACACGCTACGGTCTTTTCACTGATGGTTCCTGTCCAATCGTAGGGATGAACTGGAAGTGGAAAGCAGCCATATGGACCCCACACAACAGGTTGCACAAGCTACCGAAGGAGAAGGTGGATCAAGTCAATTTGCTGAACTCAAAGCTGTTCAGCTGGCCCTGGACATTGTAGAAGGAGAGAAGTGGCCAAAGCTCTACCTCTACACTGATTCATGGATGGTGGCCAATGCTCTGTGGGGATGGCTGGAGAGGTGGAAAGAGGCTAACTGGCAGCATAGAGGAAAACCAATTTGGGCTGCTGATGAGTGGAAAGACATTGCTTCCAGGGTAGGAAGGCTACCTGTGAAGGTCTACCACATAGATGCTCATGTCCCCAAGAATTGGGCTAATGGGGAACACCAAAACAACGAACAGGTAGATCAGGTAGCAAAAATAGAGGTGTCAAAGATAGACTGAGATTGGCAACATAAGGGAGAGTTTTTCCTAGCTTGATGGGCCCATGATGCCTCAGGCCATCAGGGCAGGGATGCCACCTATAAGTGGGCATGAGACCCAGGGATGGATTTCTCAGGTTATCCACGACTGTGAGACACGTGCTGAGATCAAGCAGGCCCAGCGGGTAAAGCCCGCTGGCTTTACTTGGTACGGTGGGCGCTGGTCCAAGTACAAGTATGGGGAGGCCTGGCAGATTGACTCCATCCCGCTGCCCCAGACATGCCAGGGCAAACACTGTGTGCTGACCATGGTGGATGCCACCACTGAATGGTTGGAGACCAACCCTTTGCCTCACATCACTGCCTGGAACACCATCCTGGGTCTGGAAAAGCAAATCCTGTGGAGCATGGCACCCCTGAGAGAATTGAGTCAGACAATGGGACTCATTTCAAGAATGGCCTTATCAACACCTGGGCCAGGGAACCAGCATTGAGTGGATCCATCATATCCCCTATCATGCACCAGCTACCAGGAAAGTTGAACAGTGCAATGGACTGCTTAAGACTACCCTGAAGGCACTTGGGGGGGGGAACTTTTAGAAATTGGGAAGTGAACTTAGCAAAAGCCACCTGGATGTTCAACACCTGAGGGTCCATCAATCAAGCTGGTGCTGCCCAGTCTGAACCCCTGAACGCAGCGTATGGAGACAAAGTCCCTGTTCTACAGATGAAAGGTATTTTAGGAAAGACTGTTTGGATTTATCCCACCTCAGGCAAAGACAACCCCATCTGTGGGATTGTTTTTGCTCAAAGACCTGGTTGCACTTGGTGGGTAATGCAGAAAGATGGAGAAAGCCGTTGTGTACCACAGGGAAACCTAGTCTTAAGTGAGAACTGTGTGGAAGGTTTTATTGCGATGCAGATGGAAATAGAATAAGGGGTGGATAATGTCGTGGATTGCAAGGCAATGTGTGTGTTCTGTTCCCATCTGTTAGAGGTGTGGCAGTAATCTTCTGTTAATTGGGAAGTTTTCTTTATCTCTTCCACAAACCAATCTTCCCTCTGGGATGACATCTGCTGTTAATGAGCCATTGAGTGTCACTGCATGACTGATCAAAATTACAGCATCCCATTGTGAGATGCTCCGCCCAGAGGGAGGAGCCAAGCGTCCCTAACTGGATATAGTCTGAGATTTTGGGACACCAGAACAGCCTTTCCCACTGGATTCTCAGAGGATCAGCAGCCTTTTCCATTGGATTCCCAGAGGAAGACCAGGCCCATCTACACCATCACTGGATCTTCAGAGGAAGGCTACATCCTTCTACAGGATCACTGCTTCAACAGAACCACATCTACCACTTCAGGAGGACTTCAGCCACCATTTCACTTGGACTGCTACCAACACCCTGACCAACATGGTGTCAGGTCATATTCTGACTCTATCAGTACTGTTTTGTATTACTGCACTGTTTATTTGTTTAATTTTCTTCCCTAATAAAGAACTATCAATCCTGATCCAATATCTTTGCCTGAGACCCCCCATGCAATTTCAAAATTATAAAAATTTTCTGCCTTCCTTAGCGCACAACTGTCTTTTTAAACCAAGATATTAACCCTTAGGGGAAAATTGAAAATATGCACTCCACACTCAGTTAGAAGTGTCCTAAGCCAAAAGGCTGAGAAATGGCTCACTGATTCCTGTATGTTAAATTATGGAGCCATCTTAATAGATAATGATTTAGAGGTAATTGTGAGTAACCAACTCAACCCTGTCCAGTTTTTGTATGGAGAACCACCTGAGGAACTAATACATAATTACCTAGAGGTTATAAACTATCAAACTCTAGTAAGAGAGGACCTAACAGACCAACCACTCCAAGAGGAAAACAATTGTACATCGATGGATCTTCACGGGTAATAAAGGGGCACAGGGTATTGGAGTACGCTATAGTGGATGAAGGGTTGGTAGCCATAGAAAAGAGAAAGTTACCTTCCAACTGGTCAGCCCAAGCGTGTGAGTTATATGCCCTAAAGGGAGCTCTGGAAATATTAGCACAGAAAAGGGGAACAATATATACAGACTGAAAAAATGCTTTTGGAATACTGCATACCTTTGGAAAAATTTGGGAAGAGAGTGGGCCATTAAATTCAAGGGGAAAGGGACTGATTCACAAAAAAATTCTTTTAGAAGAGTTAGAAACCTTACAATTACCAGACGAAGTAGCAGTGGTGTATGTTAAAGGACATAAAAAGGGCAACTCAGGAGGAGCAAGAGAACAATTAGACTGATCTAGAGGCTAAAAATGCAATTGAATCAGAGACAAAAAAACTAATAATAGTATTAACGCCCATGAGAGTAAAGCAAAAAGTCCCTGTATTCAGTGGGACAGAAAAGGAAGAACTCCTTAAAAGAGGAGCTAAGAAAGATAAAAAAGGGAAGTTGGAGATTAGCAGATGGGAGGCAAATGTTGAATAAACTCCTGCCCAGGAAAATGCTAGAAGGCATACATGGAACAACACATTGGGGTACACAAGCACTAAGTGATCAATTTCTAAGGAATTTGGGATGCAAAGGAATTTTCAGAATAGCTAAGCAAGTAACTGAAGGATGTGTGATATGTCAACAAGTGAATAAGAAGATCATGAAGAAAACACCCAGAAGAGGGTGACAACTAGCCTTAGGGCCCTTCCAAAACATCCAAGTAGACTTTACCAAGCTTCCCCAGGTACAATGGTGGAAATTTTTGCCAGTGATAGTAGATCACGTGACTCATTGGGTAGAGGTGGTATCCACTGTTAAAGCCAATGCCAATGTTGTGAGTAAAACACTTCTAGAATCAATCATTCCCTGATATGGAATGGCAAAAAGGATTGATTCAGACTGGGGAACCCATTTCACATTAAAGATATTGCAGAAAGTTGTTCAGGCCCTGGGAGTAAAATAAGAATTTCACAATCCAAGGCATCCACAGAGTTCTGGTCAGGTTGAGAGAATGAATCAAACTCTTAAAAGAACTCTAGTTAAGCTCATGATTGAAACCCAAATGTCATGGGTAAAATGTCTCCCTTTGGCCTTTTTAAGAATTAGAACCCAACCCCAGTCAGATCTGGGGGTGTCACCCTATGAAATGATGTTTGGGTTACCCTCCCTGACCTCACCCCAGAAGGTTGCCACCTATGAGGAAGGGGAAGCCAATGCCAAGAAATATGTTATGTCTGTAGCACAAACTTTAAAAGGGCTAAGACATAAAGGCGCAATTACCTAAACTACCACCCTGGATTTCAGAATCCATAATATTAATCCCGGGAACTGGGTGATGATCAAGTCATGGAGAGATCAGCCTCTAACTCCTCAGTGGGAAGGTCCCATTCAGGTACTGCTCACCACCAAATCGGCCGTGCGAACTGCAGAGCGGGGATGGACTCATGCCAACAGAGTCAAAGGCCCAGTAGAAGAGCCCAAAGAGTGGACTACAACATCCAGGCTGGGTGAAACAAGATTGACTTTCAAGCAGAGACTGAAAGACAACCAGAAAAACACCAAGATACCCAAAAAGTAGAGTCAAGCTTCTATCAACTAACTTGAGAACTCTTCCTGTTTTAATGGATGAGAAATACCAGCATCTGTTGAGAAGTACACAAAGGACTGTAAAAGGTAATGGGACAGCTTCTTTGAGAAAATAAGACAAAGGAAGGAGAGCAAGACCGAGTTGGCCCCTTTGTTTGCTACCAAGAAGGCTCCATAGCCCTGCTGTGGGTAGCAACCCCATAGGCATGGTAAGGTAGGGACAAAAGGCCATACCAGACCTCTATAATTCCTCAGTTGTCTTTTAATTCAACAGGGACTGGAGGGCAGGACTGAGTTGGCCTCTGTACTGACCCCTAAAATACACTGACTATGGATAGCAGCCACATAGGCATGGTAGATGGGAGTCAAAGCCATACTGGACTTCTGGGATGCCCTTTTGTCCATTCCAAATAAGTGTGTCTAAGGAAAACCTGCGATTTTTCTCTCCGGTTCCCACTGTCCTTGGCCACATCAACAGATGCTAGTATGACTCATTCAAGAGAGAGAGAAAATTTTTTACTGTTCGTGCAAAATGACTTCTAGAAAAAGAAAAAGGGGTTTGTTATAGATGAGTAATTTTATGGTTGACTCTCACAGTTAAGGGGTGAATATTAAATATATGTGAAGAGAAGTTTTGTAGATGTATAGTTATCCTTCCCCTCCCCCTTGCATTGTTATCACAGGATGGCCTCACTAGCTGGGGCATTTGGGAGGGTTGGCTTGTTACTATGGCAGCACCTGACCTGCAATCAAGGTGTAAGACAGTGATCTCCACCACTGGATAGTGAAGAAGGAGTTCATTGACAAGACTTTGGGAGGGGCTAGAGGTGTAGAAGACAGAATATCCATTTTGTAGATAAGGACATGTTGACTGAATCCTTTGCTCCTGGTGCTCTGTTCTTTTCTTTATTCAGTCTTCTGTTGTATTTTGAAAAGATCTTAAGAAAGCATTTAAATTTTTAAAAGTAAAAATCGTTTCTACATGGGGTTGGGGAATGTGAGGCAAGGTTGTCCACACTGGGTCAGCTCCAAGGTACAACTTCTCTGACCTGGCCAGACCTCCTTAGGAGAGACCCTGGATCATTATCAATCACAGAATGCTGCAATCACCTCTTGTATAATAAGAACAGCAATAAAAAAACACCTTTTAAGATAGGAATACATATTTCTTAGAAGCTCTTTGAAATATTTCTCCATAATTGTAAAAGGAAAACTTCCTGATGAACTGCAATAGAGCAGTTGGAAATCAAGGCACAGCCATGGTTTGTCAGGAGTTCCATGATCCTTATGAGCTCCGTGGTGCATTTGGAGCTGAGCCCTGGAATCTCGGGGCCTGAGATTGCACAAACCTTTCCAGGAGTCAAAGTCAGAAGAAAATCCCAAAGTTTCTCAAACATGAATGGGTCCCACTGAGGTCCATCCCCAACACAGGCTACTCCTGGACTCCTTGGAGGAGTGAATTGGAGGCCAGGATGGCACTAAAGGCTCTCAGAGACTCAGTGTGGAAAGGAAATTCCAAAGTACCTTAAAAACCTTGAGTATCTCAAATCATTGATGAGCCCCACTGAGTGTCAGTACACAGCTCTCAAGGGACACATTAAAGCAGAAAATTGGGGCCATGATTGCACAAAATTCTCAGAGTTTGTATGAAAATTGAAACACCAAATACTTTAAAATAACTGAAGCATTAATGAGCCCACTGAGTGTTGTTACTGACAAAGCCTCTCCAGAGACTAATTACAGCAGATAACTGGAGGCTATGTTTGCAATAAACGTCCCAGAGACTCCAAGGCAAAAGCAAAACCCAAAGTCCTTTGAAAACCCTGCAGTCCCTGGTAGCATTCAGGAGCCCCAGGGCCATTCCTGAGCAAGGCTCCCCAGGGACTCCTTCCAGCAGATCCTTGAGGCCACTGGGATGTGGGCTAGGGGGGGATGCTGAGGGCAGGACAAGGGGCTGACAGTGCCCAGCCTGGCTGGGGCTGTGCCAGGAGGCCCCAGGGCCTCAGGACAAGGTGTCTCCTCACAGCCCTTGGTGGCACAGACCCTGCTGTGGCCCAGGGCACCAGGACTTGGCTTCTCTTTGTCCCCACCTGCCATCACTGCCTCCAGTTCTCTGCTCTGCCTGGGGCCTGGGGACACTTTCTCAGTCGTGTCCCTCAGTGGCATCCATTAAAAGTCCAAGAAAGTTTGGAGTGTGATTCTGACTTGGAGTTCTGGAGAGGTTTCTTCAGCTACCTCCTAGGGACTGATGTTCAGGGCCTGAGCACAAAGCCCCAGAGACTCATTAAAGTCCTTCTGCTGTGTCTGTGCTGCTGAGCTGGGCTGGGCTCCTGGCACAGAGGCAGCTCCTGGTAACCAAGCAAAGCTTCAAAAGCACATTTCTCTTGATGAGCAGCTCTTCTGCCAGCCCAGCAGGGCTGGGGCACTGCCTGCAGCCACCCTGGGCACAGCAGAGAGGCACAGAGAGCTTCAATCAGTCAGGGCTGGGAAGGGGCTGAGAAGTGCCTGGTGCAGAATCACTGCCAGCCCTTAGCACAGGAACCTCTGGCTGCAGGACAATGCAGCTGCAGCTCCTGGAGCCATCTCCTAAAGCTGGAACATCCCAATGCCTACAGGTTCTGTGAGTACATTCTCTGATTGTCTCTTGTGCAGAGCAGCCAGGGGTGCCCAGGGCTGTCCTGCAGAGCAGGGTCCTGCAGCCCAGGGCGCTGTGCTGGGGCAGGGACTCTGCTGCCTGCCAGGGACAGCTCTCAGCCAGCCCTGGCAGCTGCTCCCAGCACTGGGGGACAAGATATGGGAGGGAAGAGACAGCTGGTAAGGCTTGGAAGTGTTCTCATGGTGTGGAGCGAATGCTGCATTGTTCAGGACTGCTTCTCAGATGGCATTTAACTGCAGAACATTGCCAAGTAGATTATACAGGGAGCACAGCAAGGCAGGGACTGCATTAAAGGGAAAATCTTGCCTTTGTTATTTAATGCTCAGGGTTGCCTCGATGGGAAATTGCACATAGATATTCATCTTGCCGTTCAGGTTGAACTAAAACAAAAATTTCTCACAGATTTGAATAAAGCAGGCAGTGACAGAAATCAACACAGGGTCCTTTACAGGCAGCATCAGTGTCACTTTTCCAGCCTCCTCAGGGTTGCTCTGACATTTCCATCAGAGCCTGCAGAGCCAGAGCTGCCCCTGGGCAGTGCCAGAGCTGGGAGGGGTCTGCAGGGCAGAGCTGAGCCCCCAGGGCTGGGCTGGGCTCTGGCAGCACTGGCAGGGCCCAGCCCTGGGCACAGGGAAGCAGCTGCTGGCAGGGACAGCTCCCGGCAGCAGAGCCCTGGGCAGGCAGTGGAGGGAAAGTGCCCCCAGGCTGTGCTGGGATATTTAACGTCCTCTCCAAACTCAGCTATTCTATGATTACTTTTTTTACAGAACCCCATGCTAAGGCAGAAGAAATGTCCAACAGCAGCTCCATCAGCCACTTCCTCCTGCTGGCATTGGCAGACACGCGGCAGCTGCAGCTCCTGCACTTCTGCCTCTTGCTGGGCATCTCCCTGGCTGCCCTCCTGGCCAACGGCCTCATCATCAGCGCCGTAGCCTGTGGCCACCACCTGCACACGCCCATGTTCTTCTTCCTGCTCAACCTGGCCCTCAGCGACCTGGGCTCCATCTGCACCACTGTCCCCAAAGCCATGCACAATTCCCTCTGGGACACCAGGAACATCTCCTACTCAGGATGTGCCACACAACTCTTTTTCTGTCTCTTCTTCATCTCAGCAGAATTTTATCTGCTGACAGTCATGTGCTACGACCGCTACGTGTCCATCTGCAAACCCCTGCACTACGGGACCCTCCTGGGCAGCAGAGCTTGTGCCCACATGGCAGCAGCTGCCTGGGCCAGTGCCTTTCTCAATGCTCTCATGCTCACGGCCAATACATTTTCCCTGCCCCTGTGCCATGGCAATGCCCTGGGCCAGTTCTTCTGTGAACTCCCTCAGATCCTCAAGCTCTCCTGCTCACACTCCAAACTCAGGGTACTGGGGCACATGACTGTCAGTTTCCTTTTAGCATTAGCCTGTTTTGTGTTCATTGTTTTCTCCTATGTACAGATCTTCAGGGCTGTACTCAGGATCCCTTCTGAGCAGGGACGGCACAAAGCCTTTTCCACCTGCCTCCCTCACCTGGGCGTTGTCTCCCTGTTCCTCAGCACTGGCACATTTTCTCACCTTAAGCCCTCCTCCATCTCCTCCCCCTCCCTGGATCTGGCCCTGTCAGTTCTGTACTCAGTGGTGCCTCCAGCCCTGAACCCCCTCATCTACAGCCTGAGGAACCAGGAGCTCAAGGCTGCAGTGAGGACACTCATGACTGGATCGCTTCAGGAATATTAAACTGCTGGCCAATTTTGGCAAATTACTTGTAATAAAATTAATATTTAAAACTTCTTGTTGGTTTGCTTAGTTTTTTTTCTTTGTTTTATTTTTTTAATCTTGTCCACATAGAAATGTCAATGTTTGTGCCATTTTTCACTTTGTTTCTCTCCACCTTCCCTCTGACTGTGTCAATGAGGGGCTGCACTCTTGGTGACTTTAAAGGAACCAAATGATGTCCCAGCAAAGTTTTCTACAGAGATGCCCTTTTGTTGCCTTCTCTGGAGCTGCAGCAGCAATGTCTGTGTGCAGAGCTGGGGGCAGATCAGTGCTGACACAGCAGCTGTGCCCAGCAGCAGCAGCACTTGGTGTTGCCAGTGCTGCTGCCGTGGCCCTGCCCCGCTGCCCTGGTGGCCCTGGTGTTGCTGCAGGGCCTGAGTGCTCTCGGGGCCGGGCACAGCCCTGGGGGTGGCAGTGCCGGGGCTGCAGCAGGGACAGGCCATGAGCACTGCTGGGGCAGCGCTGACGCCTCACCCCAGGGCCTGGGGGCTCCAGGCTCCTTGCCCAGGCTCTCTCAAGAACACACCCAGGCCAATGCTCAGCATTCAGAAAAGCCGCGTGAGCAGCCCAGGCTGGCCGTGGGCAGGCTGGGGGCAAACAGCATGGCTGGGGCTCTGCAAGGGCCCTGGGGCAGACGGGAAGGAGCAGCAGAGCAGGGGCTGATCCATCCCCAGTGCGCTGGACAGCCCAGGGCAGCATCCCAGAGCGTCCTCATGGAGCTGCCAACAACATCCCCCCTCTGCAGCCCTGGCCTCTCCCCCAGCTCACACAGGTGCCCCATCCTTGCAGGCACAGACACGGCAGCACTGGCTCAGCAGCCCCTGTTTGCATTGCACAGAGTAGGGGGAGCACCCCCATGCTGTTGGTGTGGGGACATGAACCTGAGGGAGCACAAATGTCATCAGCCCCTGGGGCCAGCAAGGGCTGGAGGACACCAGGGAAACCACTCAGCTTTGTTCTGGCCTCTGCAATCAGCCAGAAAGTTTGTTCCCATCAGCTGGGAGTTTCCTGTCCCACTGCAGACGCTGTTGCTCAGAGCCAGGGCTGCCTGGCAGCCGCCCCCAAACTGCCCTCAGCATTTCCTTTGTGCCACCTTTGCTTTCTTTACTCTTCCCCTGTCCAAATTTCTTCCTATTGCCCACCCCGGTTCCCTGCCCTGCAAACAGCCCACCCCTGCTTGCCCTTTCCTCTCTGGCCCCACTCCCCGTTGCAGTTCCTGACTTGGCCCCATGGGAACATCCCTTGGGCAGCAGGATCATCCTACAAGTGCTGCAGGAATTGTCTGCAGGCTCCTGCAGTGCCTGGTGCTGCTCCCTTGCCAGAGGCACCCCAGGCCAGGGGGGCACATCTGGGCTGCTGTGTCTGGCTCTGGGGCTCCCTGTTCTGGGCAGTGAGGAGGAGCTGCAGAGGCTCTGCAGGACTGACAGGATGGGCTTTGGGGCTGGCAGGAGAAGCTGAGGGACCTGGGCTGCTGGAGCTCCTGAAGAGGAGGCCCAGGGGTCCTCCTGCAACTGCTCCAAGGGTGGTTCCGGAGAATCCCAGAATCAGCAAGGGTGGAACAGGCCATGGAAATCATCAAGTCCATCCTGTGCTCTGACATTGCCTTGTGTCTCCTGAGCCTTCTTTTCTCCAGGATAAACAACGTCAGCTCCCTCAGTCACTCCTCACAGGACTTGTGTTCCAGACCCCTCCCCAGACTTGTTTCCCTTCTCTGGACAAACTCCAGCCCTTTCATGTCCTTCCTAAACTGCGGGGCCCAGACCTGGACAGAGCACTGGAGGTGCTGCCCAACCAGTGCCAAGCACAGGGGAAGATTCACTGCCCTGGTCCTGTGTGGTGCTGTTTGCAGCGATCCCAGGACGAGGGAAGAGATGAGAATCTTGACTCCATATTTCAGAAGGCTGACTTATTATTTTATGATATATATTATAATAAAATAAAATGATATATTAAAACTAAACTAAAAGAATGGAAAAAGGATTTCATCAGAAGTCTAGAAAGTAAAGAAATAGAATGTTATGATAATCTTGTGACTGACCAGAGTCCAAACAAAACTGGACCTGTGATTGGTCATCAAGTAAGAACAATTTCACCTGCTGCATAAACAATTATTCAAATCACATTCCAAAGCAGCAAAATGTGGTGAAAGTGAACCTTCTCAACTGCTCAGGAGAAAAGATCCTGGTGTGATGCTGGCCAAACAGTTCCTGATCAATAGGAGTGCCAGGGGCTGGATGAGGGAAATGGTGGGTAGGGGGTGGGGACAAAATCTTGATTGCCAGCTATGAAAGGTTTGCTCTTCTTATCTATTCAGACTACATTAGGAGTTGCTGGGGGTCAATATCAATTGAACATTGCTGATACCAAAATATAAAAAGGAAAAGAAAATATGAGAAAACAGTCCGCTCTGTTTTGTTTTTTTTTTTTAATATATCATATTCAACTTGAATACACTACTGCAATGTGTCTAATTTGCCACAGAAGAATTGAAAACTTCAGTTATACCCACAGGCTTTTCTTCTTCTGCTGTTCTGAAGAAAAGTTTATGAGCCTTTTTCAGTGAATTCATGAAGTGAAGAGCTCAAGAAAGAACAGGCTTCTGGAATAGTAAAACTCATCATCAGCCTCCAAGTGGCTGAGGATCCATCCCCATCAGAGCAGCAATGAACAGAAATGGGCACAGCTTTTTGGCTGCCCAGCTCTAGGATGAGCCCTGGGCCTGGAGCAGGAGCAGTTCTTGAGGGCCCAAAGGCTGCAGCTCTTGTGCTGCCCTGGGCAGATGGGATGGCAGCAGGGGCTGCAGAGCTCTCAGCACCTCAGCCCGAGGGGAGCAGGGCAGCCAGGGAGCCTCCTTTGGCCTTGGCCAAGCACCTTCCCCCATGGCTGGGGCTGAGTCCTGTGGCAGCTACAGCTGCTGCTGTGCCCTTGCCAGGGGCTGAGGCCGTGGGGCAGTGGCCAGAGCAGCCTGGCCTGAGCAGAGCTATGGGACCAGAGCTGGCTGGGCTGGGGTGGGGAGAGGCCCTTGATGCTGCCCAGAGCTCAGGGCAGCTGGCAGAGCTTGCAGGGAGCCGGGCTGGGCTCAGAGAGCCTGGCCCAGAAACCATCAGTGTCCATCTCAGCCTGACTGAACATGCAGGGGCAGGACTCAGGCCAGGCCTTGTGGGGCAGGGCCAGCGCCTGTGCAAGGCATTGCAAACAGGCAAGTGGCCCAGACAGGAGGCTGCTCTGTGCTCTTGGTGGCATGGACAGAGCAGGGAGGGGCCCAGGACATTTGTCAGTGCCAGCCTCCGTCCCCATGCTTTGGCAGCCGTGGCTGCTGACCCAGCTTTGGCCTGGGCTGAGTTTGGCTGTGGCCCAGCTCCATCTTCCTGCGGGGCTCGGGGCCTGTTCCCAGCCATGGCCAGCCCTGGCTGCCTCTCTGCTCGCCCAGAGGCCACAGAGCCCGGGGCAGGGCTGTCTGTGCAGCCCCACAGGTGCCACGGGCTCGGCAGGAGCTGGCAGAGGCTGCCCAGCAGGGAGGCCATGGGGCACAGAGCCCCAAGGCTGCTGTGGGCACCACGGCACAGGGGCCGTTCCCAGCCGCAATGCTCCTGGCCTGGGCTGGGCCTGCGCAGGGGCTGGGCCACCATGGCTGGGCCAGCACAGGGCCACCAAGGGGCCACGCAGCCGCTGTCTGGGCTGACAGCAAGGCCAGGCACACACAAGCAATTGCTGAGCATGGCCTGTGCTGGCCAGGCCTGACTGTGCCAAAGGCAGAGCTCAGCTGCCCTTGGGAGCTGCCGGAACAGTCCAGAGCCCAAAGAGCCTCCACAGCTGTGCTGGAGACCAAGGCTGCAGGAGGGAAATGCAGGGCTGCAGTGGGATGAGAGACCATTGAATTCCAGCACACACCTCGGTTCCCATGGGTTTGTTGGCTGACAATAAATGAACATCCCATTGTGTCTCGGGCAGCTCCTTCTCCAAGGAAAGTAGGTGGGAGTTGGAGCAAAGGAGTTGAAAGCTGCAGGTGCAGCCTGAACTGAAGGGAGCTCAGATTTGCACAAGGCTGCTCTGAGGGCCAGGGCTTGGATGGGGGAAATGGTGGGGTGGGGTTAGGGACAGAGTCTGATTGATTGTCAGCCATGAAGCGTCTTGATTTTCATATCTATTCAAACTGCATGAGGAGGTTCTTGAGTTCAGTGTCAGCTGGAGACTGCACATATCAATAAATTGACAGGGAAAAACCCCTAAACTTGAGCTAAGAAATCTTTTCTCACTGTCTTTTTAAATAGAATCTAGTTTGAATGCACTACTGGAATTCATCTAATTAACCACAAAAGATTTGAAAATTAGAATCAAATTATTCCCAGGGGCTTGGCTTGTTAAGGTGTTCTGAATGTTAATGAGCCCTGGGACACTGAATTCCTGCACTGAAGAGCTGAAGGCTGAACAAGCCTCTGGAGCAGGAAAATTCAGCAGCAGCCTCCAAGTTGCTGCGGATGTCAGCAGCCCCCACTGAGGCCATCCCTGCCCAGAGACCGTGGGGGAATGGGCAGACAAGGAGAGCGTCCCTGGGGCTGGGGCAGCACAACTCAGAGGCACCAGCAGCTCCAGCTGGGAAATGGAGTGTGGAATGGGGCTGGGAAAGCCCTGCCTGGGATGTGCCAAGCAGGACAGACAAGCCCTGACTCCCATCCACTAAAAAACACTTTCAAGGAGACATTTTAAAGGATTTACAATTGCTTGTGTACTGTGAGGTGGACTCCCTGGAGAAATATCAACTGGAGATTCTCAGGAGCTCAAAACAACAAAAGAGCCTTAACTGGCAACTTTAGAAAATCAGAAAAACTTTGTCGAACACTTGTTGCGACATTGTAATGTGTTTAATTTTTTAGTTTAAGATTTTTCTATTCTTGAGATTTCTTAATTAATGTATTGATGAGTGTGGTGGGTTTTACTGTCAATTAATTATTTATGTATTATTTTGTTGTGAGATAGGATTAGAAGAAAGGTAAAGTAGGCTTAAAATTTTAAAAGGATATAAAGAAAATTTTATTAAAAATAAATTAAAAAAGAAGAAAGTAGTAAGAATTAAACTCTTTAATATACTTTTATTTCTTTACAACTTTTTCTGACAATGTGAAGAAACTATATTTAAAATTTATAGTTAGTTTACTATTTCCAGAATAGTCTTTTTTTCAGATTACTTTGGGAGAGAAGTTTTTCTTGTTAAACTTCTGGAGTTTTTTACAAGAGGAAAAAATAGGTTTTTTGTGGTTCTTAATTTTGCCATGAATACAATTGTCTGGGAAACTTAGATATTGTGAAGTTGTTTTTATTGCTACAAGCCTTTTTACAGGTTGTTGATGGGTCATGCTGACTTATAAGGTATTGTTTTAAAGATGAATTGTTGAAAGGTAAAAGTTTTTATTATTTACTTTTAAAATTATTTTTATCTTCTGGAATAGAGTTTTTTCTCTTGGAGGTATTGGATGATGGTTTTTTTCTTTTCCTTTTTAAACTTTTTATGAAATTACAGTAAGGTTGACATTTCTTTATTTTAGTTTGCAGGTATTTGTTTGATATTAATTTGATTTTTTTAATAATTTTATGTGCTATAAAAAAAGGGTTTTTTTATAGTTTATAGGAGGATTTAAGATTTAAGGATAAGGTATTTTTTCTTCTTTTTAATTTGGGATTGCATTTATTTTTTACTGACTTTGATGGGTTTTTTTAAATATCTTTGCATTTTGTTTTTTTCTTTTACTCAATGGAGGATTGATGTATTAAAAGGATTAACACCTGACCTGCCAGTAACTTGTAGTGGGAGTTGCTTTTGGGCTGTCTTAGAATTGGTTTTATGGTTGGGTCTTGGGTTTTTGTTTTGTTTAATTTTAGTTGTAGGGTTTTTTTTTTTTTGGTTATAGGTTGTAGGCAGTTTTGGTTTGAGTTGTGTTCGGAGGGGGAGGACAATGACTTGATGATATGATTTTAATAGCTGTGGCTGGCTTTGTTCTGGTTGGGGTTTTGTACCTTTTTTTGTTTTCCTGTTTGGTAGTTGTTGGGGTTTGGTTTGGTTAGAATGGGGCCAATGGAGGGGGGCAGCCTGGGGAGAGGGGAAGGGGCTTGGCCCAGGGCAGGGTTGCTTGGTTTGGTTTGGTTTGGTTTGGTTTGGTTTGGTTTGGTTTGGTTTGGTTTGGTTTGGTTTGGTTTGGATGAAATGGGGGCTGGAGCTGGGGGCCGCTACTTATTTGTTGACTGAAAAAGAAAGAGGAGGTTCCTGGGTTTTTTCATCTTTAACGTTTGTGTTTCACAGAGGCATGTTCCATATCTTAGTAGTTTAACAGATTGTCAGCTACACAAAAAGTTTTATATTACTTTTTAAAATTCTTCTCATGTCAAAATAAAACAGACATTCAATCAACAAAAACACTTCTCAAAGCATTGACATGGCCCATTCAACTTCACAAACTCTCAGCATGTTCAATGTAGTGTTAATAAAAATTTGCAGGAGCACAGAAACAGAAGAAGACACAGAAAGACAAAAAAAAGGTACAGAGAGTCACACACACAGCTACCAACTCCTGGATTCCAGCACTGTTCAGATGGAAATTCCAAGAGGAGGAAGGGTCAGGATGTGTGCTTGTCTTGTGGTCAGCCTTCAATACCCCTTGGTCTTGCTGGGCCCTTCCCCCAGGTGGGACTTGGGCTCATTTGGTCCCTCAGGAGCTGGGCTGGGGTCTCCAGAGGTGGCTGAGGAGCATTGCCTGTGCTGTGCCAGGGACTGGCAGCCACTGCTGGGCTGGGATAGAGGCTCTGGGGGGATTGGGGTTCCAGGGCAGGGCAGGGCTGGGGTTCCAGGGCAGGGCAAGGCTGGACCTGCCCCTTCCTCCGCCACACACAAAATGTTTCAACCAAGAATCTCCTCCAGTCTGTCACAATAGGGAATGTTGGAAGATGGAAATCCCAATTCTGGCCATGGGTATCTGACCGAGTAGGACAGTTCTTTTCCATGGGAAGGAAAGCACAGAACCCCAGTGTTTGGAGAACCTCACTAGTCCAAGGCTAGCCTGACTTTTTGGGAATGGCAGATTTTGTCTGGAAGTAGTCTTTGGAGTTAAGGAATTTTGTAAGTGGAACTGAATATCAGCAATGGCTATCTGGAGAAGCAGGACAGTTCTTTCCCACAGGAAGGAAAGTACAGAGCCTTCCCCAATGTTTTGGGGACAGATGGAAAGTGACCCTTGTGAAACCACTGCAAGACAGACTTGTCCTGGCAATATTCCTATGAGAACAATCTCTGGATATAAAGAAATTTGGAGGTGAAATCCCAATTCAGGCCATGGTTGCCTGGAGGAGAAGAACAGTTATTTTCCATTGGGAAGGAAAGCACAGAGCCGTGGTGTTTCAATAGCAGATGAGAAGAGACCCTGAACATGGGCAAGGTCAGCTGGACCTGCCAGGCAGTCCATGGGAGGCCAAACAAGCCAGAGCTGTTCTGTGTTGCCTTGGTTTTATGGGGCCACATGGTGTCAAATAGCCCATTGATTACAAGAAGACCTGCAGTGTCACAATGGACCCTTGGTTCGATGGGGTCCCAGAGTGTCACAGTGGCCCCTACGTTCCGGAAGGCCCCAAGAGTCACTATGGTCCCAACAACTCGATGAGGCCTTGCAGTGTCACAATGGTCTCCATGTTTCCATAGGCCCCACGATGGCACGTGTCTCCTCTATTCCATGAGCCTTACAATGTCACAATGGACCTTTGGACCCTGGGGATTTGCAGTGTCACAATGCTCTCCTGTGGCTCCACAGTGTCACAATGGACCATTGATGACTGGAGCCCTCTCTGTGTCAACCTGTGTCGGATCTCAGGATCTCAGTCCTGAGGTGCTGAGCCACCGAGACCACCTTGGGGGGCTCGGGAGTCCTGGAATGTTGCCAGAAGTGTCTGGTGGCTGGACTTTGACCCTACACGGGAGACGACCTGTATGAGGATAGGAAGACTTCACCGGGGTGAATGGTGAAGGGATTAGTTAATTAGAGGGTGAGAAACAGGGTTTAGGATTTATGTACAGGGGGGTTTAGAGAAGTAAGATGGAGGAATTGGGGTGTGTCCTGTCCTCCTTCTTCTTCTTCTTCTTCTCCTCCATCTTCTTTGGTGATGGTGGCATTTTTGGATTGGTTATTACTAAAAGTGCACCCAGCAATAAGAATAAATGGTATTGGGGAAAAATGATAAATATTGTACACGTAACAATGGGTATAAAGATATGTGGCTGTCCGGAGGACGGCACAGTGTGCTCATGGCTGACTGCTGAGCAGATCTCTGTCGGGCTGAAAGGACATCTTTTAGATAAACAATTAATAAACATAAAAACCGAAAGAAGAACTGAAGCCTCTTCTCGTCCTTCGATACGCGGGCTGTCCCAAGGCCACTTCGGGCCTTTCCAGGCCCCTCAAACAGCCGAGAAAACCCGACAAACCTGAACCTTTGGTTCCATGCAGCCCTGCAGTGTCACAAAGGCCTCTGCGTTTCATCAGGCACCACAGTATCACCACGGTCCTCTTGATACTGTGGGAACCCCCAGTGTCACAATGGTCTGAGTGGTTCCATGGTGCCCCTCAGTGTCACAATGGCCTGTTGGTTCCATGAGGCTGTGAAGTGTCCTGATGGTGTCTCCACAGTTCCATGACACCTTGCAATGTCACAATGAACCTTTGGCTCCATGGGGTCTCAACGTGTCACAATGGCCCCTTGGTTCCATTACACCCCAAAGTGCCATAACAGTCTAAACAGTTCCACGAGGCCCGCAATGTCACAATGGACCCTTGGTTTGATTGAGCCTCTCAGTGTCACAATGAACCCTACATTCCATGGAGCCAACCAGCGTCAGTACGTTTCCCTTAGTTCCATGAGGCCCAGCAATGTCACAGTGCTCTCCATGATTCCATGAGGCCCCACAGTGTCACAATGGTCCCTTGGTCTCACAGATCCCGTAGTGTCACTGTGGTCCCTTGGTCTCACAGGGCCCCACAGTATCACAATGGTCCCTTGGTTCCATGGGCCCTGTGCTGCTGCATTCCCCCCTCCCCTTCTCAGGCTGCCCTGCCAGCTGAGAAATGCTCCTTGGGCCTTGGCCTTGGCCAACAGCCCCTGGGCTCAGCTCCCCTGCAGCTCATCACAAACACTGTCTGCTCCAGGCACTGCTGCTGCCCAACCAGCTCCTGGTTTCTGTAGGAGGAGCCCTGGGAACTGTTTTTGTTCCCTCAGTGGCACAACATCCCTGTTCTCACACTGCCAAAGAAAACTGCTGATGCCAAGTGCGGCCAGGATGAGCCATTGCGGGGACTGAAGACCCTCTCCTGGGGCCCTGCAAACAGCGCTCCAAAAGGAGCCCTTGGAGCTCTCCTGGGCCAGCGACTCCATCTGAGTGGGGCCTCTCCCAGCCGGGAACTCTCCCGTTTGCTGCACTCGGGGATCCTGAACAACGATGGAGCCTGGGCTGATCCCCCCACTCCTCCAGGCTCAATCCTTCACCCGCTGGGGAGATGCCAAAGGATCCCCAGGGAGCATTCCCTGCCCTCAGGGGAATTGCTCACAGGTGTTCTGCACTGACTCTTGGTGTCTGTGTGCACACAGGATTGCCTGTGCTGGGGAAATGTGGCAGAAATGCTGCTCTCTGAGGGGTTAGAGTGCCTTGGATAGCTGAGTCACTCAGATATCCAGATAGCAGTAAGTAAGGGTAAGTCAGGAGGTCTAAGTTAAGTTAAATGCTGCTAAGAGTATTTCTTTTGCTAAGCTGTTAAGCTTAAGTTATTAGCTAAGTTAAATATTAAGTGTTACTCCTCTATTAAATTGCTAAGTCATGTGTTATAAGTTACGTCAAATACTAAGTGCTATTCTTTTACTAAATTGTGAAGTTAATGGCATCAGTAAGGGTAAAGGTATCAGTGAAGTCCTGTTAAGTTTGAGCTCTGTTAAGCTTTTAGGCCATATTCCTTTTATCCTTGCCCTCACTGTCCTTGTGTCAGACACACAGGGACAGTTCTCAGTTCATTCAGAAATCATTCATGGTTTGATTGCCTGGATTTTCTTTGGTTTTGTTGTTGCTTTGTTTCTTTGGCATGCCTGAAGTGTCCAGTCAGGAGCAGAGCGACTCTTGCCAAGGAACTTTGTGCTGCTGTCCCTTAATATTAAATCTGGTTTTTGATGCTTTCTTGCTGGGGATTTTTCCAGCACTCTCAAGGCCTCGTTGGTAGCAGGGTGAAGGAGCCCTGGCCCAGGCTCTGGCCCTGGGGGACACGGGGACGCTGCCGGGGGGTCCCTGTCCCCCTGTGCCACCCCCAGGGCCCCAGCCCCTGTCCCCGTGTCAGGCTCTGGGGTCGATCTCGTGGAACATCCTCTGGGGGAGGCTGCAGGGCCGGGGGTGGGGGGACCTGGGGGGATAGGGGACCCTGCTGTGCACGAGCAGGGTTGGACTGCTCTGAGGGGAACTGTGAGGGGGGCTGGGGCAGAGTGACATCCCCAGTGACCTCACACAGCCCCTGTGATGTCACAGCCCCTGTGATGCCACACAGCTCTTTTGCAATGTCCCACAGCCACCAGTGATGTCACAGCTCACTATGGGTTGTCACAAAGCCCCTGTGATCTCACACATCTAACTATGAGATGTCACCCTATGATGTGCTACATCTGCTTTGTGATGTCACAGAAGTCTCTGTGATGTCACAACCTGCTCTGTGATGTTACACAGCCACCCAGTGATGTCACAACCCACTCTCTGATGTCACAGAGCCACCCTCAATGATGGCAGAGTCTGCTCTATGGCCTCACTCTGTGATGTCACAGACAGCTTTTTCATGTCACAAACCCCTCAGTGATGCCACAAGACCATTTTTGTGATTTCATACTGGCACTCTTTCATGTCACAGCACATACTTTGACCTCACAGACGGCTCTATGATGTCATCCAGCCATGCCATGGTGCCACAGCCTGCTCTGTGATGTCACAGAATCCCCTCTATGATGCTGTAGCTGCTCAGTGACTTCCACAACAAACTCTCTGATGTCATAGACCGATCTGTTGACTTCAAAATTGCTTCCTAGAGCACTATATTCTAATAATTGATAAAGCTCCTGAACTGTGGAGTAAATAACTCGGGCTAAAATCTTTCTGTCTGATCATGATCAGAATCAATCAGAGCTGTATTTATATAAATATATCTGGTATTCCATCATTAATCCTGTGGGAAAAATTGGGTTAAAGTTCAATTCCACCTGTCCAATCTTTTATACATAAAGCTTTGACAAATTCTTGGGCTGGGATTGGATCCAGCTGTTCCCAGTCTCCTCTCCTAGAAGAAATTTTAGCAGTCTAGGAGCCCTGCAAGGGTTTCAGGATCCATGGTGGTTGTTGGGTGTACTTTCTGCACCTCAGGTGTCAGCAGGAGTTTCTCCAATAAAGAAATCAAGCTTTTGCCTGAAGCTCCCACTGTGCCCATGACTTAAAGCCCTGTGAGTGTCTGGGACATCCCGGCTCTTTGGCAGCCTGGGAACTCCTGGGATGTCACCGTGGAGCTCCCGTGAGTGCCTGTGACAGATCGGTGCCTTTGCAGCCCAAGGTCCCCCGGGATGTCACCATGGAATGGCTGTGACTGCCTCTGACCACAGGGCTCTTTACCATCCCCAGAAAGCCCTGGGAGGTCTCCATGGAGCCCCTGTCTGTGGCTGTGACATTCCAGCTCTGGAACAGCCTGGAGACTCTTCGAAAGTCCCCATGGAACCCCTCTGAGGGCCTGTGACAAATCTGATCCTTAGCAGGCAACCAGCCCCCTGTTGCTATGATCAGTTTCCATGGCAACCACCACCAGCCCCCTGTTGCTATGGTCAGTTTCCATGGCAACCATGACAAACCCCCTGTTGCTATGGTCAGTATACATGGCAACCATCACCAGCCCCCTGTTGCTATGGTCAGTTTCCATGGCAGCTCCATGGAGACCCCATGCCAGGGGTGGTTGTCATGGACACCAGTTCAGGCCTGCAGCCAGAGCCCGTTGCCATGGCAACCATTGGCAGCCCCATCCCCAGGCTCATGGGATCCCAGAACCACAGAACTGGTTGAGCTGGGAGGGACCCATCAGGATCCTCCAGTCCAACTGCTGGCCCTGCACAGGACACCCCAACAATGCCAGCCTGGGCCTGGCAGCGCTGGCCAAACGCTGCTGCAGCTCAGAGAGCCCTGGAGCTGGGACCCTTCCCTGGGGAGCCTGGGCAGGACCCCAGCAGCCTCTGGGCAAAAACCTTTTCCTGACATCCAACCTGAGCCTGCCCTGACTCAGCTGCAGCCGTTCCCTCCACTCCTGTCCCTGGGCACCAGAGGGAAGAGGTTCCCACAGCCCCAGCCAGGAACCCGCTCCCAAAGCTGTTGCCGTGGCCGCCAGGGCTGGGACCAGCTGGGATGCTCGGTTTCCACGGGGTTCAGGAATGGGATTCCCCAATTTCCAGCTCTGGCTAAAACCGCGCCGCCCTTACTGCCCTCCTGCCTCCCATGGAAAGCACAAAAGGCAAAGATCCTGGGCCTTTTGGTGGGTGATGAGGTGGGAGTTGCGCTTGAAGCCCTTCCCACATTCAGGGCAGCGGAAGGGCCTCTCCTCTGTGTGAATCTGCTGGTGCTGGAGGAGACTGGAGCTGGTCTGAAACCTCTTCTGACACTGGGGACACTCGTAGGGCCTCTCCCCAGTGTGGATGCGTTGGTGCCTGATGAGTTGTGTACCTGTAGCTGAAGCCCTTCCCACACTCCCCACACTCGTAGGCCCATTCCCCGGTGTAGATGCATTGGTGGCGGATCAGGGTGCTGCCCTTCCTGAAGCTCTTCACACACTCCAAGCACTTGTAGGGATTCTCCCTATCATGAAGCTGCTCATGGACCACCATCTCTGAGCTCTGGCTGAAGCTCTGTCCACCTTCCTGGCTCAGGGAGGGTCTTTCCTCCTCAGAGCACCCTGGGCTGGGTTTGGAGCCTCTCGTCCTGTGGAATCTCTGGGGATTTTCCTCCCCGTTGGATTCCTGTGCTCTGGAGTCACTCATAACGGCCTCTTCCTTGAGGTTCTGCTGTGGGGATTTGTCATCCCTGGTCCCAATCCTCAGCTTCTTCTCTGGGGGACGAAAGACAAGGAGAGGATGGGATTTGCCTCCATGCCAGAGGGAAGGGGAAGGAGATCCCCCCAGTGCATCCCCAGCAGGACGGGGTTGGCAGCAGGGTTGTCCTGCAGCCAGGGGCTGTGCTGGGCTGGGAGATGGAGCAGGAGAGAGGGGGAAAGGGGCACTGACTTCCTCCTCACCTGCCTGGGAGTCCCGGGGATCCTTCCTGTTCCTCACAGCCTCCTTTTCCATCTGGCAAAGGTTTGGGGATGGGAAATCCTGTTTTGGGAGAATAACAAAGGATGAGCACATTGAGATTTGTACTGGTTTGAAGGCAAACCTGGGAAAGGGTCTAAGCCAGAATCACAATTTAAGAGGGAAATGAAGATCAAGGCACTGATGCAGAAACACTGCCTTAAACTGACAGAGTCAGGATATAACCTGACGCCCTGTTGGTCAGGGTGGTGGCTGCAGTCCCATTAAATGGTGGCTGCAGTCCTGTTGGAGTGATCAACGTGATTCTGTCAGAGCAGTGATCCTGTAGAAGGGTCTGGTCTTCCTCTGAAGGTCCAGTGGAGGTTATGGAGCTCTTGTCCTCTGGCAATCCAGTAGGCAAGCTGCTCCTGGTGTTAAAAGCCTCAGCTTATATCCAGGTAGGAATGCTCAGATCCTCCCCCTGGGCGGAGCATCCCACAATGGGATGATGGAATTTTATCAGTCCTGCAGTGACACTCAATGGCCCATTCACAGAAGATATCTCCCCTGGAGGGCGTTATCAGGGGTGAGTCATGCAAGAGATAAAGAACAGTGCCCCACCTGTTTATAGCAGTTGATGAAGATGGGGATTGAAAACGTGCATTTGGTTACATCTTGCATGGCAGCCTGAAACAGTGGGGTAATCCCTGCTCGGGGGTGAACACCACCCCCCTTACTCAAACTGGCTCAGGTGTAAAACCCCTACCCTGGGAAGGGCACACACAGGGGAAAATGTCACACTTGACCCCCTCCAGGGGAGGTCTCTGTCCCTTGTCACTCCCTTGCCATGCGCCGCTTTCTTCTTTCTTTTAGCTCTCTCTACCTCACATTTACTGTTCAATAAAATCCACCCTGGATTTGGTCTCATTAGCACCTTAATTGGGGCAGAGGCATCTCTCTAGTAAGTTTTTCAACCAGATTGAGACATTATTTTGGTGCAGTGAGTTCAGGGCACTGTTGTCTGACCCCAAGTGCCTTTGACAACAGCATGGTTCCCTCCTCTGAGGAGGGTGTGGTTCTCTCTGGAAGAACTGTTGGAACTTGAACGCAGCTTCCTCTGAGTCACTTATGGAAGAACTGATGAGGAAAATGGCTGTTGTTGGTCTGGATTGTAAAGAAATATTTTGTTTTCCTTCCCTAAAAAGTTTGTTAAAATCACTGGAGGAGAGGGAGCAAATGATACCAGCAAGATTGAAAAGGTTCGTTCACTCCAACGTGAAAAACACAAAGCTGTAGAAAGTCTCAGAAGAAGCCCAGCTCAAGTAGCTAAATTCCCAAATAAATCCAGCCTGGGGTCTCCAGTAGGATATTTTGGAGAGTGTTCAGAGCCAGCACATCCCAGACTCCAGCCCCAGATATCTCCGGGCTCTCTAAGAGGAGCTTTTTCGGGGGGAGAGGAGCCGCGATCGCCCCTCGGGATGGTCCCAGGGGGTCCACGTGGGGATGGCCCGGTGCCGACGGGGCGGGACATTGGTTTTGGGGATCCCCGTGAGAGCCAGGGCTGTGGAATGGGGGACCCCCGGGGCGGGGAGAGGGGAAGGGGCGATACCGGAGCTGGGGAACCCCCGGCAGCCCAGAGATGAGGCGGGGACGGGACCCCCTGACCCTGACTGGGGTGTCCTGGGGTGACTTCATGATGCTCGTACCCCCAGTGGTCTGTTTAGCCCAGAAATTAGTTCTGCACCTTTAAGGCTGGTTCTGAGAGAGAAGGGGAGGAGGAAGAAGCTGCAGTTTGTTTTCAGAAACTGCACTCACTTCTCCACATTCTGGCTTCTGGATGGACAGACAGCAGGACAAAGCTGTCCTTTGCTTTTAGTCAGTTTTTAGGTCTCTGAGGCAGAGAAGTTCCCTGGACTTTGATTTTTCTTTTTCTTTGGAGCTGTTTAAACCTGCTCTGGACTGAACAACCAGAACATCACCAGCAGCTCTTCCCTGAGGCCCACCCGGATAAGCCTGGGCCTGGGCACTTCCAGCGCTGGTCAGACTGATAAGAGACTGATAATAGAGTGATAAGAGGTTGATAAGCCACTGATAAGGCACTGATAATATGCTGAGTGCACAGAGCTACAACTCAAGGAGGGACTTTTGGAGTTTGCCATCTATTTTGGAGCAGCAGGAAGTTTTATTGCTTAATATTGTTCAATTTTTGTGCTGGTGAATGCTTTGCCTGTAAAATAAAGCTTTTTTAGACTTTTCTCCCAGGAAATATTTTCCCGGACTGGCTGAGGGTGGGGCTGCTGAATCGGCATTCTAGAGGAAACTCCTTTTGGAGGGTTTCAACCAAATTTGCCCTAAACCAGGACAGGGTGGTGGAAAGAAGGGGGAACCCCAAGTGACTGGATTGATGGGAGGCTGGAGAGGGGGACCTTGGGACCCCAGAATCTCCCAGAATCCAAAAGCAGGACCCTGGAGAGGAGGGATCCCCAGGACCGATGGAATCCCCACCAGCCCTGAGATGGGGGACCAACCATAACCCAAGAGGGATGAGACTGGAAATGGGAAACTCCTGGTGGCTTTTTTTGATTCACTCTTGGTTTTTGGACATCAGGTGTCTTCTGGAAATGGACGTGTATGGCAGGAATCCCCAACCCAAGGCATTCACACCTTGTTTTTCCCCAAACCAGGATTTTCCCCAAACCTTCCCAACATGACATCCCCCCTGTCCCGCTCTGGGTGAGCTCAATCCCAAACCTGACCCCAATCCTGGTCTCAGTCTCACTCCATGTTTAGACACACTCACAGTTCTGTATTTAATCACATCCCAGTTTCAAACTTATCTCGCCCCAGACCCAGTCCCAACCCCAGCCCTAAAGCCAATCCCATGTCTAGCCTTAACCCAATCCCAGCTCTAATCCAAATCTCAGCCCCAACTCCAACCCAGCCCCAATTCCAGCCCCTTCCTAAATCATCAGCCCCAAACCAAATCCAGGTTCAGCCCTTCTGGGGGTTTGGGGGTGTCTCTGTCCCTCTGACCCCGATGATGTTTGGGTGGGGTCACAGCAGGGCTGAGAGGGACAGAGACCCCCCCAGGCCTCCCCAGGTGTGGGAAGGTGGGAGAGCCCCTTCAGCCCTGAGCACCCTCAGCGGTGAGAGGGACACAGAGCCCCTGGTCCCCAGCCCTGCACAGGCATTGTCTGAGGCCAGAGGGATGGAGACCCCTTGAGCATCCCCTAGGGCAAGGAGACAGAGACCCCCGAGCATCCCCTGGGCTGAGAGGGACAGAGACTGTCCCGAGCATCCCCTGGGCTGAGAGGGACAGAGACTGCCCCGAGCATCCCCTGGCACAGGGGTGAGAGGGAGGGAGACCCCTCAGGCATTTCCTGGGTGAGAATGATGGAGACCCCCTGGGGAACGGCCTGGTGTGAGAGGGACAGGAACCCCCCCCCCCAAACCCCTCCCAACCATCCCCCAGTGCGAGAGGCACAGAGACCCCCTGAGAATCCTCTGAGCACTGGACAAAATAAACTTGGCAGAAATCAAACTTGACTCTGCAAAATCACTTTGAAGAATATTTGCTCTTCCCACAAGTAACTTGGAATAAAAGCAAAAACAAATCCCAAATATGAATAAACCGACATTCCAAGCAGTGATGTGGCAATTCCAATATTCATTGCTTCCTGCACAGCTCCAGCTCAGCTGCTGGCAGGTTCCAATAACAGGAAAGTGGAAATTTGGCCCAATACAGATTATTAAAAGGAATGGAAAGCTCTGTGTAGCAGTCACAAAGGTGACAGGGATAAAGAGAAAAATGATTGTCACATTTGGTAAAGCCCCCAAGCCTGGGAATTCAGGACTTATTCGTAAATTTATCTACTTGAGCTGGGCTTCTTGTGGGACTTTTAGCCGCCTTGTGTTCCTCACTGTGGGGTGACTGAACCTTGTCAGTCTCACTGGTAACATTTGCTCCCTCTCCTCCAGTGATTTTAACAATTTTATAAGGAAACACAAAAAATTATTTTCTTTACACTGGCCACCCATAAAAGCCATTTTCCTCATAATTTCTCCCATAAGTTCCCCAGGAGGAAGGAGCGACTGTGTCCAAGTTTCCAGGAGTTCTTCCAGAAAGAACCACAACCTCCTCAGTGGAGGGAACCATGCTGTTGTCAAAGGCACTTAGGGTCAGAGAACAGTGCCCTGAAATCACTGTGCAGTAATAATATGGCAATATGGTTAGGAAAATTGTCAGAGAGATGCCTCTGCCCCAGTTAGGGTGCTAACGCAACCAAATCCAAAATGGATTTTATTGAACAGTAAATCTGAGGTAGAGAGATGGAAAAAAAGAGAAAAGATGAGTGACAGGGACAGAGACCTCCCCTGGAGCAGGCCAAGTGTGACATTGTCCCCTTTGTGTGCCCTTCCCAGGGTGGGGGTTTTACACCTGAGCCAGTTTGGGTAAGGGGGGTGGTGTTCACCCCCGAGCAGGGATTACCCCACTGTTTCAGGTTGCCATGCAAGATGTAACCAAATGCACGTTTTCAATCCCCATCTTCATCAACTGCTATAAACAGGTGGGGCACTGTTCTTTATCTCTTGCATGACTCACCCCTGATAACACCCTCCAGGGGAGATATCTTCTGTGAATGGGCCATTGAGTGTCACTGCAGGACTGATAAAATTCCATCATCCCATTGTGGGATGCTCCGCCCAGGGGGAGGATCTAAGCATTCCTACCTGGATATAAGCTGAGGCTTTTAACACCAGGAGCAGCTTGCCTACTGGATTGCCAGAGGACAAGATCTCCATAACCACCACTGGACCTTCAGAGGAAGACCAGACCTTTCTGCAGGATCACTGCTCTGACAGAATCACCTTCATCACTCCAATAGAATTGCAGCCACCATTTAATGGGACTGCAGCCAACACCCTGACCAAGAGGGTGTCAGGTTATATTCTGACTCTGTCAGTTTAAGGCAGTGTTCCTGTATCATTTGCATCTTTGATCTTAATTTTCTTTTAAATTGTAATTCTGACTTTGACTCTCCCCCAGGTTTGCCTTAAAACCAGTAGAAAATACACTGCACGCCCTTTGTTTTCTTCCCAGAACAGGATTTCCCATTCCCAAGACTTTACTTGATGGAGGAGGAGGCTGCCAGGAACAGGAAGGAACCTCAAGACACCCAGGCAGGTGAGGAGGAAGTCAGTGCCCCTTTCCCCCTCTCTCCAGCTCCATCTCCCAGCCCAGCACAGACCCCGGCTGCAGGACAACCCTGCTGCCAACACCATCCTGCCGGGGATGCACTGGGGGGATCTCCTTCCCCTCCCCTGTGGCACGGAGGCAAATCCCATCCTTTCCTTGTCCTTCCTTCCCCAGGGAAGGAACTGAGAATGGAGTCTATGGAGGAAAAATCTCCATGGCAGAACCTCATGGAAAAGGCCATTTTGAGTGACTCCACAGTGCAGAATTCCAATGGGGAGGAAAATCCCCAGACATCCTGCAGGAGGAGGGGCTCCAAACCCAGCTCAGTGTGCTCTGAGGAGGAAACACCCACCCTGAGCCAGGAAGGTGGACAGAGCTCAAGCCAGGGCTCGGAGCTGGTGGTCCATGAGCACCTTCATGATGGGGAGAAGCCCTACAAATTCTTGGAGTGTGGGAAGAGCTTCATGCAGAGAAGCACCCTGCTCTGCCACCAGATGATCCACACTGGGGAATGGCTTTACGAGTGTCGGGAAAGTGGGAAGGGCTTCAGCTCCAGCCCTGCCCTTGTCATACACCAACGCATCCACACTGGGGAGAGGCCCTACGAGTGTGGGGAGTGTCAGAAGAGGTTTCAGACCAGCTCTGATCTCCTCCTGCACCAGCGCATTCACACAGAGGAGAGGCCCTTCCACTGCCCCAACTGCGGGAAGGGCTTCAAGCGCAACTTCACCCTCATCACCCACCAGTGCATCCACACAGGGGAGAGGCCCTACGAGTGTCCCCGGTGTGGGAAGAGCTTCACCCAGATCTCTGTCTTAACCAGACACCAACAGAGGCACCTGTAAGGGAAGGCCTGGCAATGCCCCAATGCAAGAGGACTTTTGTGCACTTTTTGTGATTTGTGCAATGCTTTTTGGATTCATAATGTCTATTGGGGTGAAGGTTTGCATGCATTTCTGGTCCCTAGGGTTTTCTGATATTTTAATACCTCTCTGGTTCCTAGGTTTATTTTCTTATTCAGAAATAGCTTTAGTATTGCCCTAATAAGTAGTTTTTACATCAGAGGGGCTGTGACCAGAATAGCTATCCTGCTGGGTTTGGTGGCAATAATGTGCAAGAAGTTTATAAACATGCTAGGGTCTGCTCCAGGTATGAATGGTTCATGGCTATGGTTATGCATCCGGTTTGTTGCAGGAGGAGCAGGAGGGAATGAGGTTTTTCAGCCTCTGCTTTTCTTCTTCTCCTATGAATCAGTTGCATCACTAGTGAAGGATGTTCAATTTCTCCTGAATGTTAAAGAAACCATCTTCCTGGTATTCAATCTGGTAACCTTCCTCTATACAGCCTGCTGCTTCTCTAGAATGAGGGCTGAGATTTCTAGATGGGCTGATGAGACCCCTGACACAGGAGTAAACCCCAATGTGGAAAATCCTAAGTGGTGTGGGAAATGGGAGGATATGGGCCAAATCCTGAAGGAATTCTCTGACCCTATAGTCTGGGATTTTCCCCATGAACAAATTCAAAACCCAGCTGAGGTGGGAAAATATCTGAAAGAGAAGTACCAGGATGAGCCTAAGGAGAGGAAGGTCATTGCAGTGAGCTGGGCCCTGGCATATGCTTATCGCACACTGCCAGATAGTGTCGGGCAGCAGACAGAGGCAGGGGGGCAGGGAGATAAATCAGCAACTGTCCCGGTGACTCAGGCTGAAGCTAACACTCCAGGCTCGAAGCCAGCATCTAAACCCATGGCTGTTGCTACCAGCACTAGAAGTGGGAAATGCACGGACAAGACCAATCGACCAGTGGATGATGATGATGATGAAGGAGAAGGAACCTCAATGCCTCCTAACATAAAATCAGGAGTCAAAGCAGCAGGTGCAAGATCAGATGCAAATATTGAGTCTTATTCCCTGAAGGACCTTCGTGGCTTAAGGAAGGATTACACACAACGACCTGATGAATCCATATTTAGTTGGCTGGTCAGTCTCTGGGACGCTGCAGGCGAGGCTACAATTCTGGACGGCACTGAAGCCAGGCATTTGGGATCTCTGTCACAGGATCCTGTTATTGACCAAGAAATGATGAGGGGGGCTAATCCACACAGCCTCTGGGCAGGGGTCTTGGACAGTGTTGCACGAAGATACCTGTGCGCAGATGATCTCTATATGCAACAAACTTAGTGGAAGACCATAGAGCAAGGGATCCAACGTGTCGTGGGGTGACAGCCTTTATCCCAATATCGTGTGTTGTGTCTGGCAGCTGTGCCTTTCTTTCCCCCCCCCGCCCCCCCCGGCCGTCTTGCTGCGGCGGGGCGGGGAAGAGAGGAGGGAGTGTGTGACCAGGCACTTTCGCTTTTGGCTTTTGGCTGCTTGGCTTGGCTAGCCGCTTGCTTGCTTGCTTTCTGCTTTTTGTGCTGTTTTTTTTTCTTTTCCTTTTCTTTTGTTCCCTTTTTCTTACCCTCCCCTGAAGATACTGGACCGGCTCCGGACCTGACCTGAGAGCTCCAGGACACCCGGAGCCTGTGAGAGAAGCCCAGCGCCCTTCACAAAACAATCTGGTCTCTTTTCTTTTCTTGTGTTGGGGAGTGTTCTTTTGTTACTTGTAAATAAATAGGTTTTGTTTTCCACTTTGCTCCTCCGAGAAATTCCTTCCCGAACCTGGTGTTGGGGGAGGGGTGGTTGGAGGTTTTTTTGTTTTGGGGGGCTCCCTTTTGGAGATTTCCCCTAATTTGTCCTAAACCAGGACACAACGCCTGAGAGAAATGGCAGTGGCAGAGATTATCTTCTCAGGTGATGTAACAACTAAGAACCCAGACTTAGTACCATGCACGTCTGTGATGTGGCGAAAACTTATACGACTTGGGCCACATGAATATGCTTCTGCCTTAGCCATCATGAAGAGGGATGAGAGGGATGAGACTGTGCTTGACATGGCAAGGAAGCTCCGAGCATATGCAGATGCTGTACATGGCCCAACACATGCCAGAATCGCAGCGGTAGAAACACGTCTGCAGAATTTAGAGGATAAGATAGAGGAGAATCATAAGAAGCTTAGAGAGGAGATTAAAGAAGACCTTCTCCAAATTTCAGCAGTACAGATCCGAGGTTCCGGTATCCAAGGCAGACGTTTCCCAGATAGTGAGAGAAGGTACATCCCACGAGCTGAGCTGTGGTTTTACCTGTGTGATTGTGGGGAAAACATGAGAAGTTGGGATAGGAAACCTACCGCTGTTCTGGCACGATGGGTGCGTGAACTGAAGGAAGCCACCAGGAGGAAAGCAGCTCCAGTTGCCTGTAGCCGAACGGCCAGGTATGATGATGATGACCTGTCTGATCCCCTCGAAGGAACATCCAAAACATACGCCCAGGGAAAGAAGGATAACCAGGCTTAGAGGGGCCCTGCCTATAGCCAGGTAGAGGCCAGGGAAAATCGTGTTTTCTGGTCTGTATGTATTCATTGGCCTGGCACATTGGAACCACAAGAGTATAAAGCTTTGGTCGATACTGGTGCGCAATGCACATTAATCCCATCAAGACATGTGGGGACAGAGTGTGTTTCTATTGCTGTTGTGACAGGGGGATCCCAGGATTTCTCTTTGGTGGAGGCTGATGTGAGCCTAACGGGAAATGAGTGGAAGAAGCATCCTATTGTGACTGGCCCAGAGGCCCCATGTATTTTGGGCATAGACTACCTTCGAAGTGGCTACTTCAAAGACCCAAAAGGACTCAGATGGGCATTTGGAATAGCTGCTGTAGAGACACAGGGCATCCAGCAATTGAACACCTTGCCTGGGTTGTCTGAGAATCCATCTGCAGTAGGATGCCTGACGGGAGAAGAGCAACGAGTGCCAATTGCCACTTCCATAGTGCATCGACAGCAGTATAGAACCACTCGAGATGCTGTAATCCCCATCCATAAGATGATCCGAGAGCTGGAGAGCCAAGGGGTGGTCAGCAAGACCCACTCACCCTTCAACAGCCCCATTTGGCCTGTGTGAAAATCTGAAGGAGAATGGAGATTGACTGTGGACTACCGTGCATTGAATGAAGTGACTCCACCCCTGAGTGCTGCTGTGCCAGACATATTAGAGCTCCAGTATGAGCTTGAGTCCAAGGCAGCAAAGTGGTATGCCACTATAGACATTGCCAATGTATTTTTCTCCATTCCTCTGGCAGCAGAATGCAGGCCTCAGTTTGCTTTCACATGGAGGGGAGTGCAGTACACCTGGAACCGCCCCACCATCTGCCATGGACTGATCCAGACTGCACTAGAAAGGGGTGAGACTCCAGAACATCTGCAGTATATTGATGCCATCATTGTGTGGGGGAAGACAGCTGTGGAAGTGTTTGAGAAAGGGAGTGAAATCATCCAGATCCTCCTGGGAGCTGGCTTTGCCATTAAAAAGAGTAAAGTCAAGGGACCAGCTCGTGAGATTCAGTTCCTGGGAGTGAAGTGTCAAGATGGACGGCATCGGATTCCTACAGACGTCATCAACAAGATCACAGCAATGTCTCCACCCACCAATAAGAAAGAGACACAAACTTTCCTGGGTGCAATAGGTTTTTGGAGGATGCATATTCCTGAGTACAGCCAGATCGTGAGCCGTCTCTACCTGGTCACCCGCAAGAAGAACAATTTCCAGTGGGGCCCTGAGCAGCAACAGGCCTTTGTCCAGATCAAGCAGGAGATTGCTCATGCAGTAGCCCTTGGCCTAGTCAGGACAGAACCAAAGGTAAAGAATGTGCTCTACTCTGCAGCCGGGAACCATGGCTTGTCCTGAAGCCTTTGGCAGAAGGTGCCTGGGGAGACTCAGGGTAGACCACTGGGATTTTGGAGTCGAAGCTACAGAGGGTCTGAAGCCAACTACACTCCAACAGAGAAGGAAATCTTGGCTGCCTATGAAGGAGTCCAGGCTGCCTCGGAGGTAATAGGCACTGAAGCACAACTCCTCCTGGCACCCCAACTACCCTTGCTGAGGTGGATGTTCAAAGGCAAGGTTCCTTCCACTCACCATGCCACCAGTGCTACATGGAGCAAGTGGATTGCTCTTATTACTCAGCACACCCGTATAGGTAAACTGAATCGCCCTGGGATTTTGGAGGTCATTACAAATTGGCCTAAAGGTGAAAATTTTGGTGTCACAGATGAAGAGGAACAAGAACCAGTGACACGTGCTGAAGTGGCTCCTCCCTATAACCAACTGCCAGCAGAAGATACACGATACGCTCTCTTTACTGATGTTTGTTGTCGCATTGTGGGAATGAACCGGAAGTGGAAAGCAGCCATATGGAGCCCCACATGACAGGTGGCAGAGGCCACTGAAGGAGAAGGTGGATCATGCCAACTTGCTGAACTCAAAGCTGTTCAACTGGCCCTGGACATTGCTGAGAGAGAGAAGTGGCCAAAGCTCTACCTCTACACTGATTCATGGATGGTAGCCAATGCTCTGTGGGGATGGCTGGAGAGGTGGAAAAAGGCTAACTGGCAACGTTGAGGGAAACCAATTTGGGCTGCTGGTGAGTGGAAAGACATTGCTACCAGGGTAGGGAGGCTACCTGTGAAAGTCCGCCATGTAGATGCCCATGTACACAAGAGCAGAGCCAATGAGGAGCACCAAAACAATGAGCAGGTAGACCAAGCTGCAAAGATAAGGGTGTCCAAAATAGACCTAGATTGGGAACATAAGGGAGAGTTATTCCTAGCTCAATGGGCCCATGATGCCTCAGGCCACCAGGGCAGAGGTGCCACCTGTAAGTGGGCACAAGACCGAGGGGTGGATCTAACCATGGACAGTATTTCTAAGGTTATCCATGACTGTGAGACGTGTGCTGCCATCAAGCAGGCCAAGTGAGTGAAGCCCCTCTGGTACGATGGGCAGTGGTCCAAGTACAAGTATGGAGAGGCCTGGCAGATTGACTACATCACACTGCCCCAGACACGCCAGGGCAAGCGCTACGTGCTGACCACGGTGGAAGCCATCACAGGATAGTTGGAGACCTACCCTGTGTCTCATGCTACAGCCCGGAACACCATCCTGGGCCTGGAAAAGCAAGTTCTGTGGAGACATGGCACCCCTAAGAGGACTGAGTCAGACAATGGGACTCATTTCAAGGACAGCCTTATCAACACCTGGGCTAGGGAGCATGGCATTGAGTGGGTGTACCATATCCCCTACCATGCACCAGCTGCAGGAAAAGTAGAGAGGTACAACGGACTGTTAAAAACCACGATGAAAGCATTAGGTGGGGGATCTTTCAAGAACTGGGAGCAGCATCTGGCAAAAGCCACCTGGTTAGTTAACACCCGAGGCTCTACTAACCGAGTGGGCCCTGCCCAATCTGAGCCTTTGCAGAGAGTAGATGGAGACAAAGTCTCAGTGGTACATGTCAGAGGTTTATTAGGGAAGACAGTTTGGATTAATCCTGCCTCGAATACAGACAAACCCATTTGTGGGGTTGTTTTTGCTCAGGGACCAGGTTGCACATGGTGGATAATGCAAAAATATGGAAGAACACGATGTGTACCTCAGGGAGATCTGATTGTTGGATAAAATCTGTGTAAATATCACTGTTTGCTGAATGTTATTACCATTGTCTGTGTATTGCTGTATAATGGATGTATCATGTATGTACTTGTAGAGTTAGAATTTATATTCGTTTTAGTAGTAAGCAGATGATATGGGGATAAGGGTTGGAATGTCCTGGGTTGACCATATGATGCTTCTATCCCCAGTCGTCTCATTCTGTTTATGTTGAATAATAAGTTTTGTACCTTTAAGAGTGTTCCAGAGAGTGAAGGGGGGAGACAAGAGGCATGCAGTTTTTTTTCAGGCACTGCACTCACTCCTCCACATTCCTGCTCCTGGACTATGTTGTCTGCGGACGGACAGACAGCAGGACAGAGCTCTTCCTTTTCTTTTTAGTTAGTGTTAGCTAGCTGAGGCAGAGAAGTTCCCTGGACTGTTTTTTTTTCCTTTTTCTTTGGACCTCTTGAAACTGCTCTGGACTGAACACCCAGGGGAGCACCGGCAGCTGCAGGTGTGGCCCACCGGGCCGGGCCTGGCCTGTGACAATTCCAGCACCGGAGGGACTGATCAGAGACTGAGTGAGCTGAGCTTCAACCCGGGGTTTTCTCAGTTTGTCATCTCTTTTAGAGTGGCAAGGGGTCTCATTGTTTGATATTGTTTTAGTTTTATTGTTTAATAAACAGGTTTTTTTCCCTCCCAGACCCGTGGGGGGGAGGGGCCGATTGGATCTACTTTTCCCACTGGAGCTCCTTTGGGGGATTCTTCCCCAAATTTGCTCTAAACCTGGACACCGTGGTATGGGACAAGAGATCCATGGATGGGTTCCCAATTAAACCAACACCTGAAAACCCAAGAACGTCCTAATCTTGAGTACTTAACATATGCTGCATGTTGGCTGAGAGACGCCACCGGCAGTGAGGTTACAAAAATCTGTAAACTACAAAAACAGGAGGAAGAGAATGAGGGGAGAGAAGAGGTTAGTGTTAAGTGGGACCCCCTTGATTACTTACCTCCTCCTCCGTTCCCTCCTATTTACCTGGCAATGCCCCAGGCTCCTCTCCCAGATCCCCCGATTTTACCTCTGGCGTCTCCATGCCCAGAACCAGCAGCCGCTCCGATCCCATTAGCACCTCCAATTAACCCTCCTATGGTCAATACTCCTACCCTAACCTCAACTCCCTCATCTGCTCCAAATACTTCTGTCCCACCTCCCTCTAATCCAGTTCTTTCTCCCGTCTTCCCCTCAGTCTCTTCCACTGTCTCTCCAGCCTCACCCCCAGTGTCCTTTCCTACAGGTTCAGTCTCTTTCCCCTTACCTACTGCTGTACCATTACCTCCCCCTAACTGGAAGGGGAGCACCTCCATCCCTAACCCAGCTAGTAGGAGCCCACTAGCCCCCACTCATCCCATTTCTTCACAGAAGGGTAACCTTACGGAGGGACCTTACTGTAACACAAGATCTAAAACATCTAAAGTGGAAAAGCTTTTTCCTCTTGGAGAAGTCCCCATGGGTGGGATACGTTGGGGCTTGGGTTTGTGAATGCCCCATTAACAGCCACTGAAATTCGAGGCTTTGAAAAGGAGTTAGGGAAGTTAGTGGAGGATCCGGTAGGTATATCGAACCAAGTAGATAATTTCTAGTCCCCAACATTTACACTTGGGGAGAGTTGTACTCTATTTTTAAAATTCTGTTCAGCCCTGAAGAAGTGAGGATGATCAGGGCCGCAGGAATGCGGATCTGGGAGCGAGAAAATCGTTCAGGAGATCCCAATGACCAGAAATTACCCTTACAGGGCCCTGAGTGGGACCCTAATGAAGAGGAAGATAGGAGGAACATGGAAGAGTATAGGTCTCTGATGGTTAGAGGAATAAAGAAATCAGTTCCCCAAAGTAATAACACAAAACTAGTTTTTGATAGCATGCAAGAAAAGGATGAAACCCCAGCTACTTGGCTTAATAGGTTAAAGAGGAACTTCCAATTATATTCCAACATAGATCCCGATAGCTCTGAAGGCCAAGTGCTTCTAAAAGTGCAATTTGTTACAAAATCATGGCCAAACATCTGGAGAAAGTTAGAGAAAATGGAGGACTGGCAGGAAAAGGGAATAAATGAACTATTAAAGGAAGCCTTAAAGATATATTTAAGGAGAGAAGAAGAGAAAGCCAAAGCTAAAGCTAGAATCATGGTACCTGTAGCCAGGGAAAGTCAAGGGGTAAACAGAGATCAGCAGGGCCAACCATCGAGAGTCAGTGAAAGTGGACGAAAGTCCTCCTTTGAAACATCCGAAGACAAACCTATACTACCTCCATGGGTGGATACAAACAGAAGACCAGTGGTACCACTGAGTGAGAGGAAATGCTATTATCGTGGAGAGATAGGACACATAAGAAGGAATTGCAATAAACTCTCTTTTGATGAGGCAATTGTAAAAGAACAAGAGGCTCTTGAGAGACTCCTGAGGGGAGATGACTAGGGGTATCAGGGGCTTTATGTGTTACTGGACCCAATGTATCATCAAGAAAAGCCCCTAGTAAACTTTGAGGTGGGTCCCCAAAGTGAGGAATTGGAATTTTTAGTTGATACTGGAGCAGATAGATCAAGTATAAAGGAATTACCCACCAGAGTGACGCCTGGGCGAAAAGTCTGTGAGATGATGGGAGTGGAGGGAAAACCATTTAGAGCCTCCATAGTTGAAAATGTAGAAATTAAAGGAAATGGAAGGCAGTGTGTGGCTGATTTTATCTATTTACCTAATCTAGAAAGTAATTCACTAGGAAGGGACCTACAAGTCCAATTAGGAGTGGGAATTATCCCAAAGGATGGGAGAATGATAGTCCAGATCATGAAATTGACATCGGGAGATACAGAGCAGATAAACCCAGAGGTTTGGGCAGGAGAAGGAAAGAGGGGCTATCTAGACATCCCACCAATAAAAATTGAAATGCAAAAATTAATTCCTCCCATTCAAGTAAAGCAATACCCAATGTCTATTGAGGGAAAAAGGGACTGACCCCTGTGATTGAGCAGCTATTAGAGGAAGGTATCTTAGAGCCGTGTATGTCTCCACACAACACCCCTATTTTAGCAATCAAGAAGGCAGACGGAAAATACCGATTGGTCCAAGACTTAAGGGAAATAAATAAGAGAACTATAACCAGGCATCCAGTGGTCCCAAACTCCTACACCCTCTTAAGTCAGATCCCAACATAGCACGCCTGGTTTACTATTATAGATTTAAAAGATGCATTTTGGGCATGTCCTCTTGCTGAGGAATATAGGGATTGGTTTGCATTTGAGTGGGAACATCCAGAGAAGAGAAGGAAACAATGATTAAGGTGGACGCACATGCCCCAAGGATTTACCGAGTCCCCAAATCTCTTTGGGCAAGCCTTAGAAGGGCTTCTAGAACAATTCACCCCAGAGTACAAATTCTACAATATGTAGATGACTTATTAGTATCTGGAGAGGAACAGAATAATGTCAGGGCAACAAGTATACGACTTCTAAATTTCCTAGGAGCAAAGGGTTTAAAAATATCCCAGAATAAATTGCAATTTGTGGAAGCAGAAGTTACTTATCTGGGACACATAATTGGGAAATTATATAAGAAATTAGGTCCTGAAAGAATTTCAGGCATACTATCCATACCAGCACCAATAACTAAGCGACATGTCAGAAAACTGTTAGGCTTGTTTAGGTACTGCAAGTTATGGTTAGACCAATATACCCAAAGTGTAAAATTTTTATATGACAAATTAGTAAACCCTGACTCAACAGAATGGACAGCTGAGGATGACGAAAAACTAAATAATTTGAAAGACAAACTATCCTCGGCACCTGTCCTAAGTTTGCCCAATCTGGAAAAAAGAATTTGACCTATTTGTAAATAAGGAGAAAGGAATTGCTTATGGGGTGGTAGCCCAAGAGTGGGGAGGGTGTAAGAAACCAATTGCTTACATCTCCAAACTGCTAGACCCAGGAGCTAGGGGGTGGCCCGCCTGTATTCGAGCAGTTGCTGCAGCAACCACTTTAACTGAAGAAACTCAAAAACTGGCCTTGCGAGGCAAAACAAGAATCCATACAACCCATGATCTAAAAACAATTTTAAGCCAAAGGATCCAGAAGTGGCTTACTGACTCCAGAGTATTGAAATATGAAATAATCTTAATAGATGCTGACAACCTAGAGCTGGTAACATCTAAAACCCTAAATCCAGCACAGTTTCTCTCTGGAGAGCCATTATTAGAACTAGAGAATAACTGCTTGGAACTGGTGGACTTTCAGACAAAAGTTAGGGAAGATCTGGAAGAGACACCTTTACCAAATGGAAGAAAATTATTCACTGATGGGTCTTCAAGAGTAGTGGAGGGGAAAAGGATGTCTGGATATGCAATAATTGAAGATAGAGAAAAGGAAGACATGAAAATTACCGAGAAGGGCAAACTGCCTTCTAATTTGTCAGCTCAGTGTTGTGAAATCTATGCCTTAAAGAGGGGACTTGACTTATTGGAAGGCGACCAAGGGACAATTTACACTGACTCACAGTACGCCTTTGGGATCATTCATACATTTGGAAAGATTTAGTAGGAATGTGGGTATCTGAACTCCAAAGGAAAAAACTTTGTGCACACAGAACTGGTAAGATCGATATTAGAATCTCTACCTAAAGCTGCAGAGATTGCAGAGGTACATGTTAAGGGACATCAGAAAGGGAATACCATCGAGGAAAAAGGGAATCAGTTAGCTGACCAAATGGCTAAGGAGGCAGCATTAGACCCGGAGGAGCCACTGAAATGACTGAGGTCAAACAAAGTGTTAGGTGAAGAAAGGAAAGGAAAACTAGTATTCAGTGAGAAAGAACTAAAAGCAATAAAAGAATTAAAAATGCATCAGGGGGAACAAGGGGAGTGGTTGACACCAGATGGGCGTAAATTTTTAAATAAAGACCTCGCCCAGAAAATGTTAACAGAGATACATGAATAAACCCATTGGGGGCTCTAAGGGTTATGCGATCATATTTTAAGAGAAACTCTATGTATCGCAGTATATGAGTTAGCAAAAGCAGTAACTCAAGGGTGTTTAATTTGCCAAAAAGTAGGTCAAAAGGTGATGAGAAAAACCATACCAGGGGAAAGAGAATTAGCCCAAAGGCCATTCCAAAACATTCACATAGACATAGCCCCCTGTACAGAATTACAAATATTTATTGGTAATAGTTGACCACCACACTCATTTGGTAGAAGCCTTTCCAAATAGAAAAGAAACCACGGAAATAATTGCCAGGATTATCTTAGAAAACATCATTCCCCGATACGGGTTGGTGAACAATATTGATCCTCACCCTGGTGATGAGAGCCTGGCTTCTGTGTAGGAATCATCACAGGGACAGGAAAAGTCCTCCCTGCAGACACATCTGTAAAACATCAGCCACAGAAGCTTCTGCCATCTCTGCTCAGCTGCACGGGCATCACTGAGCCGCAGGAGCAGTGAGGGGATCGCGCAGGGCGAGGGCACAGACGTGCATGGCTCTGTCCTGGCACCTGCTGCAATGCCCCCATGGCCGAGCTTTGGGCTCTGAGCTGGCAGCTCTCCCAAGGGAAAGGCCTTGACCTACCCTCACCATCTCCCAGAGGCTCAGTCATGGATGTGCTTTGTGAAGCCAGATCACCTTCATCAACAGGTTCAGCTGCAAAGAAAGGCAGGACAGGACATCACCCATGGCACTATAGCAGATCCTCGGGCTGCAGGCAAGGCTCAGCCCTGGGGCACAGCCCTGAGCCTGGCCCCTGCCCATTCTGCTCTTCTCTGTGGCTGCACAGAGCACACAAAAGGACACAGTGGCATTGCACACGGGAGGAGGATGGACAGCTAAAAGCTCCTTCCTCCCACTGACAGCGATCCAATAGGATGCCTCAGTGCTCCAGAAAGGAGCAGGGCAAGGTTTACAGAATTCTTCAGCCCTGACTTAACGTTAACAAAAATGGCCGATGGGTGAGCTCTTGCAACATGGACACTGATTATTCTGCCAGTAAAAAGGGAAATTCAGAACTTGCCTCTGGCATTTGCCAAGACATTCAAAGTGTCATTCACCTGGACTTCCAAATCTTCCAAGGAGTGATCCAAATCTAGAATGGAGAAAAGACCTGAACCATTTCCTTTGTGTGCTGGGATCCCCTTCTGCCTTTGGGAACAGGGCATTGCAACGGGGTTGGTTAAGGCTACGGGAGACAGGTGTGAATGGACAAGGCCAAACTGCACAGGGGCCTGGGCAGTTCTGGGCTGGCTCCTGGTCACTCTGCACCCTCTTTGCAGGCCCTGTGACACATCCCTGGCCAAGAAACTGGGGCTGCCCAAGGCCTTGGGAGCTCTCTCCCTCCCCCAGAGGAAACCCTCCCTAAAGGCCTGGGGAAAACCATCGCCAGCACTTCCCGGGGAGCAGGGAGCGCTGTTCCGGGAAAGGGGAGCCAGGCTGCCAGCTCACCTGCTCGCCACCCTTGCAGCGGAGCAGCCTGGGCATCCCTGGCAGGCAGGGCCACGGCCAGGAAGAGCAGGAGGAAGAGGCGCAGAGCAAGGGCCATGGTGCCTTGCCCTCTGCCAGTCCCGCAGCGCTTGCTGCCACCGCTGTCCTGACACCGCTGTCCCAATGTCAGCACCACTGCTGCCACCGCCGCTGCTGCTGCCGCAACAGTTGTGCTCAAGCACTGACTGCTCGCTCCTTGTGCTGCTGTGCAACCACCGCGTCTGGCACCTCTGTGACCTCAGAGCCTGCTCTGACCTCAGCCCGCTGTGACCCCTGAGCCTGCTGTGACCTCATGGCCTCAGCTGTACCCCCAGAGTGTGCCCACATCTGTACAAATGGACTGCCTTGATTGTTTTTGTGTATCCCAGGTCCATTGCTCAGCAAAACCTTATTTGTCACCTGCTGACATTTTGGGTCAGACTGTGTCCATGGAGATGCTCTTGATGGCTTCCCTGTTTTCCTGGGCTTTCCACTGGAGGAGGTCCAGGCCCAGAAGATGCCAGGGAAGGAAATGTGCCCTCAGCCCAGGGACGCTCAGCATGGGCTCCCCCAGCCCTCGGGACCCCGCCGCTGGTCACAGCAGCCCCTGCCTGGCTCCTGCCTGCCCACACTTGTGGGCATCCAGGGCTGCTCCTGGTCATGGAGCTGAGCCAGTGCGGCTGCCAGGTGGGCTTTGCTGCTCCTGCCACCCGGACACTGGGCTGACAGCTCCATCTCTTTATTGCAACAGAAATGCTGGGCCAAGCTCTGCCCACCTTCAGTAGGGGCCAGAGATCAGGGCCAGTGCCTTAAGGGGGAGAGGACCTTGTTTGGGTGCTGGCAGCACCTGCACAGCAACAAGTTGGTAAAGCAACTGTGGCAGGGACCAGAAAATATCCCTGTGTGCCTCACAAACAATCCGTGAACACCAATGCAGAGACCCCAAGACGGCCTTGTGTGCCTCACAAAAGAACCCAGCCTCCTGCCCACCTTAGCAAGGACTCAGCTCCTCTCCAGGCCTTGACAACAAGCACTAAACCGCCACGGTAATCGCGAGGAAGTCAAGCCCCTGCCACACTTACAAATGTCTCCAGTCACTTGAACACCATAGAAAAGATCCCAAATCCCCATAGAAGCTCATGAGGAACCCCAGCCACAGGCACCACTTCCAAAGGACCCAAAGCCCCGCACATCTTAGTGCAAAATTTGACACGCACAAGACCAGCCCCTCCAGCTCGTGTGCCTCATTGCGGACCCCTGGCATCTGCCAGCATTACAGGAGTCCCCCATACCCTGCATGCCAGAGAAAAGCCAGGCTTGCCATTAACTCTAGCCAACAGTGTGTTCCCTGACAAAAATCAATTCCCTTCGGGGAATAGGGAACCTGTGTGGTGGGGCCGGCTGCACCTGTGGGAGCAATGGGGAGCGTCAGCCTGTGCTGTGCTGCACTGCTGAGCTGGCAGCACGGTGGATGCAGGCAGGACGTTCTCGGTTTCCCCCAGAGCTGGGGCCTGCAGGCACCTTGCCGCCCCTTGGCACAGGCTGTGCCACCCAACAAAGCCCAGCAAGCGGGGAGGATGCCCGGGGCCAGCAGGAAGCTGAGAGATGGCCCTGCTCTAGCACTGAAGGGAGTTCCACCAGAAGCAAACAAAATGGTAACTTGAAGAGATACCCACTGTGCTCAAAGTTTCTCTGAGACAACTAAGACGGGAGCTCATAAAAAATCTCAGGAAATATCTGGGAAAAGGTTTTATGTACGTTGGTTGTGACCAGATAAAAAGCTCCTGTGGGAAAAGAGCCTCTGCAGCAGGCTGGCTGGCTGAAGGTGTCTTACTTCTTCCTAGAATAAAGATTACCACTGAAATGCAGTTTTATTTTTTATTGTAAAAGCGGGAACAAGTTTCCAGAACTCTAGAAGTAGTTTCAAAAATACAGATGTGTTGTGGAAACAGGAATGAAACATTAAACATTTGGGGATTTCTCTCTACAAGGGATATTTCTAAATATTTCTAAGAATGAAATGTGAAGACGAAATAAGGTCACTTGTTCTCTCGATTCTAAAACTACTTAGAAAAATCTTTAATGACGATAGGAATTGAGAAGAAATATTTGGGGGTGTCTCTCTTCAGAAAAACTATTTTGAAATACTTCTACAAATTTCTAATTTCTAAAACAGAAAACCTAAGCAAATGGAGTTGCTTTTTCTCAGGAGCCCCATGCTGCTGCCTGCCCCCTGGGCTCCCCCAGCCCTCGGGACCCCGCCGCTGGTCACAGCAGCCCCTGCCTGGCTCCTGCCTGCCCACACCATGGGCATCCACGGCTGCTCCTGGCCATGGAGCTCAGCCAGTGATGCTGCCGGCTGGGCTTTGCTACCGCTGCCACCCAAACACTGGGGTGACGGCACGTTCCCTTTAGTGCAACTAGAGAAAGGGCCATCACCTAGCCTGGCAGAGAGCAGGGTTAACTTCACTGCTGTTTAGAGGGCAGGCCCAGGGGGCTCGGGGGCCGAGGAAACAACATTTTGGACTGAGGAGGGGCTGGAGGGTGCTGGGCTGCTCATGGGGTCTATAGAATAAGTCGGGACGGGACAGAAGGGGGAACAAACAAGAGATGGAAGTAGCTTGGGGATATACATAGAGAGAGGAGGTGTCAGTGGGATCTCCAGGAGAATAGGGGATTTCCTTGTCGACGATGGCTGTTCTGGAGTCTTCTTCTTGGAATTCTTGACAGGGCTGCCCAGGCTCTCCTAACTGCTGGAGGAGCTGCTCCTGCTGTTTGGGTATGAGGTGCAGCCACCGTCTTACAACTCCTGTCCAGAGGTGGAACTGTGGAAAGAGGAGGTGGCTGAGGCCCCAGCTGCCAGTGGTACACAGCGACCCTCCTGCACAGCAGGGCCCAGAGCTGGCAAGGCTCCCCAGCATGGCTGGAGCTGCTGGCACAGCCTGGCCCAGCTGCACAGCTGCCCCTCAAGGCCCCGGCGAGCAGGGCACGGCTCTGGGCAGGCTCCGTGGCCAGGAGCGGGCCCCAGAGCGCCTCTGCCTTTCAAGGGCAATCTCGTCCCTGCTCTTTCTCCTCCCCACCGTGCTTTGCCTCTGCCCTGTGCCCCTGGGGCTGCTCTTGGCCAGGCAACCTCAGTGGGAGCACGCACTGGCTGCAGCCCCAGCGGGCCCCCCAGGACAAGGCCCAGCAATTAGGAGGCCAATGAAAGCTCTGGGCAGCAGCAGAACCCTCAGCAGAGTTCTTTGGACAACCATGGACTGGACATACCTACAGTGCAGCCTCACTGGGAATGTTTCCTGTCTGAAGTACAATTTCAAAAGAAGCTGTTTGAGGGAAAGGTGAACTAAACACTTACTCTTTTCGCTTCCAGCAAGTCCAAATTCGGAGACAGCATAAGATTAAGATCAGCTCCAAGAGAAGCAGGCCTGCCAGTAACCCTAGCCAGAAGCCTGTTCCCTGACAGAAACCCCTTCCAAGGCCCTTCTGGGCATCAGGAACACGTGCTGTGGTTCCAGCTGCACCTGTGGGAGCAATGGGGAGCGTCAGCCCGTGCTGTGCTGCACTGCTGAGCTGGCAGCACGGTGGATGCGGGCAGGACGTTCTCCGTTTCCCCCAGAGCTGGGGCCTGCAGGCACCTTGCCACCCCTTGGCACAGGCTGTGCCACCCAACAAAGCCCAGCAGGCCGGGAGGAGAGCCCGGGGCGGCGCAGCTGCTTGGGCAGTCGCTGCTTGGAGGGACACGGGCCAAACCCATCCCTGAGCAGCCACTGCCAGCCCTGGCCCTCCCTGCCCCGTGACAGCTCCCCCAGCCCCAGGGCACAGAGTCAGGCCCTGTCAGGAGCCAGTGCAGCCCCTGCCCAGTCGGTAGCCAAGGCTGGCTCTGGCCCTGGGCTCGCGGCAGGGCTCCCGCTCGGGGCTGCTCCTGTGCCTTGGGCCTCTGGGCACTCAGGGCCAGCTCTGGAGCAGCTGCAGCGGGAGGGACATGGGTGCACGAGTCCCCTTTCCCCGGGGCTCTGAATGAGCTCCAAAGGCACCCTCAGCTTTGGCTGCGGCCGGGCCGTGCACGGGCAGGCCCCAGTGGAAGAGCTGCTGCCACACAGCCCTGCCAAGGGCTGAGCCCTGCTGAGCCCGGCACAGCAATTACCTTCTGAGCCTGTGCCCGTGCCCATGTCTGTGTTTGGCTTGGCCTTCCTTCCTGCAGCAGGGGCTGCCAATCGGCCTCTGCTTCTTTGGGGAAACACCTCCTTCTGTCCTGCCTTTTGGCCAATCACTTGAGAAACAAAAAGTACACCTTAACAGATGGAACGATTCTCCATTACTTTGATGGCATGTTCAGGACATCATGCTTATGCAAGATCGGGTAAAATCAACAAATCATCTGGGCTTTTTCCACTGGGCCAGGGCCCACCATCCTCCAAACATCTGCCAGTGCTGAGCAGAAGTTGTGAGTGGATCGTGCAGGGCAAGGGCACACACGAGCATGGCTCTGTCCTGGCACCTGTAGCGATGCCCCCCTGGCTGAGCTTTGGGCTCTGAGCTGGCAGCTCTCCCAGGGGAAAGGCCTTGACCTACCCTCACCATCTCCCAGAGGCTCAATCCTGAACGTGGGCTGGGAAGCCAGATCACCTTTACCAACAGGCTCAGCTGCAAAGAAAGGCAGGACACAACAGCTCCAATGGCACTGCTGAAGATTCTCCTTCAGGCCCGAGTGGCAGTGAGGGCACCTGGGTGATTGGTGCCGTCCAAGGCACTTCCTTGGCTCTGCCTTCCACTCAGGAGCAGGGCCAGGGGGACCTGGTGCCTGCAGTGGCCCCACACTGGGATGGAAGGAGCCCCTTGCAGGGTTGTTGGGGAAGAAAGGACTCCCTGGAGCTGCCAGCAGCTCCAAACCCAGCCCCAGGCAGGGCCAGGGTTTGGCTGTGGCAGCAGGAGCAGCTCAGGCTCCCTGGGGGCGGCAAAGGAGCTGAGAAAGGCTCAGCCCCGGGGCACAGCCCTGGGCCCAGCCCCTTCCCTCTCTGCTCTTCTCTGTGGCTGCACAGAGCACACAGAAGGACACTGTGGCATTGAACATGGGAGGAGGATGGACAGCTAAATGCCCCTTTCTCCCACTGACAGCAATCCTGTGGGATCACTCAGGGCTCCAGAAGGGAGCAGGGCAAGGTTTCCAGAACTGATCAACCTTCAGTGAAATTTAGGGGAACTGGCACAAGTGAGATCTTGCCACACAGCCACGGATTATTCTGTCAGAAAAGGTACATTCAGAACATGCCTCCAACATCTGGCAAAATCTTCAAAGTACCATTCACCAGCATTTCCAAGTAATCCAAGTCATGATCCCAGTTGAGAAAGGAGCACAGATCCTACAGAACCATTTCCATGGTGTGCTGGGATCCCCTTCTCCCTTGGGGAATTGGGCACTGCAAAGGGGTGGGTAAGGCTGTGGGAGCCTGTGCCTCCTGGTCACTCTCCACGCTCTTTGCAGGTCCTGTGCAACATGCCTGGAGGGGCAGCTGGACAGCCCAGGGCCCTGGGGCTCTCTCCCTCCCACACAGGAAAGCCTCACTAAATGCTTGGGGAAATCTGCAGTGCCACAGCTGTCTCTCCCAACCTGCATCCCTCCCTCCTGCTTGCCCACCTGCCCATGGAACAGCTCCCACAGCCCAAGGGCACATGGCCAGGCCCTCTCAGGACACACTGGAGCCTTGCTCTCCTGCTCTGCCCTTTCCCCACCATGGACACCCCGTGCAGCCGCTCCCAGGTTTCGGGACGTGTCTCCCACGGAGGGAGCCCAGCAGGACAGCTCAGTAGCCGAGTGCCCTGAGCCTGCTCGGGACAATTCCTCTGGGCTGTGCCCCTCTTGTCCGGGCTGTGCCCGCAGTGCCAAGCAGCAGAGAGGCCAGCTCAAGCCTCAGCAGGGCTCAGGCCCAGAGGCACAGCAATTACCTCCTGTGGCTATGCCTGGCATCGCCTCCCTTCCTGCAGGAAATGCCACCTTCCATAGAGCCTCTCTGTCCATCCCTTGGGAAATGAAGAGGCACAGCTGGATCAGATGGAATCATTGCACATCCAGGAGGTGGCCTCTTCAGGAGGCAATACTTCTCCAAAACATGGATAAGGATCAGGAAAATCCTGATCCCCCCAGGCCTTTTGGGCTGGCTATGGCCCTCCCTCTACCAAGCAGCCACACCTCGGGATGTGCCTGGGGACTGGGAAAATGCAGGGGATCCCTGGTGAGTTTGGTCCGCCTGTCAGCTGATGCCAAATGCCTTCCTGCAGAGGCTGGGGAGAAGCTGCAGCCAGGCCAGGCTGGCAAACAGCCCTGCAGGGCATGGAAGCAGCAGCGAGGCAGCGAGGCTGCCATGGATCCCTTCCTGGTGTTCCGGGCTCGGCGTGTCCAGATGTGCGGCCAGAGCCCTCGGCTGCTGAGCCCCAGGACAAGGCTGAGGGAATGCACCCACCATTCCCTTTGAGCTGTTCTCTCACAACATGCTTCAGGATGTTCTTTGGCCCATGGTGGGGAAAAGGCAGAGGGAGAGCGAGGCTGCCATGGATCCCTTCCCGCTGTTCTGGGCTCTGCTCTTACATGGGGGACCCTGGCTCACTCCAAGATCTCTCCCAGGTCTCCTCCCAGAGCTTCATCCCACAGCTCAGCCCCAAGGGCCAGACATGTATTAGGAATTTCACACCCTACCATTGGTGACTCATAGTTAGAATGCACAGGGAAACTCTAGCTGTGTTTCAAAATACCAGATGCTGTGTGATTTCCTTCCCACTGCAGATTTCCCATTGCCCCAGCCTCAGCCCCTGGCAGCCTGCCTGGATGTTCTCCCCACGCCGCTTCTGCAATCCCACTCGTCCAGGTCCTCCTGGTTCTGTGGGCAGCTCTTCGGGCCACTGAGGCCCTGTTCCTCTTTTCTTTGTGAGCATGTCCAAGTGAGAGATGATTCAGGGGCTCAGCACCAAGGCCTCCAGCAGCAGTGGTCAGTTCCTGAGCGCGCTCGGGGGCCACAGGCAGCTGTCCATGGCTCTGGCAGGGATGTGAAGGGGAGGCCGTGCAGGGGAGCAGCCCCCACACCCCAGCCCTGCCCATGGGGGCCTGCAGCCCATGGGGATGGAGCAGCACTTTCTGGGGTGACAGAGCCGCAGCTGGGCAGTGCAGCACACACTGCACACATCTACTGCAGGGATATGTTAGCAATATTGTGTATACATCTACTCCAAACTGAAAAAATTCAGGCTAAGTGGAGCTTAATTTCAGAGGCATTAGGGAAGAATTATTACCGCTGCTTTCCTGGCTGAGATTTGGAACATTACACTTTTTTTAAAATACATTATAAAAACAATCTCTGAGTCTGGAAAGGAAGTTTTTCAACCACAAGGGTTCTTGCTTCACTCCAGGAAAAGTGTAATTCAGTGTACCAGGGAGATTTTCTCTTAATATATTGCTGAGTTCTCATGCTGCCACTCATTAGTTGAGATGAAATAATTTGTCACTGTTTATGTTTGATTTTTGTTTGAAAACAGTAGGGAAAAAATGTACCCCCTGTCAAGATTTGGTTCATGTTGATCAGTTATTATTTCAGCTGCGTAAGTTGAGGGAGGAATTCACAGAGGTTATCCCAGGCAGAATCTGGTGCTCATGCTTGTGCCATTGGAGTCTGGAGTGGGCTCTTTCCTAGCACAACTCACCACACTGTGCTTCTGGGCATATCTCATTTGTTTTCTGGTTTTTACAACTAAGAGCAGCCAGCATCATTTACCAGTACCTAAAACAGATTTGTTGGTTCCTCTGAATCAACTCAAACTGTGGGTTGGAGTTTCTCCCGGTTTCAACCTGGAGAAAAGGAGGCTTAGGGGGAGCCTCGTGGCTCTCCACAAGATCCTGACAGGAGGGTGGAGCCAGGTGAGGCTCTGCTCCCATGGGAACAGGGACAGGACAAAAGGAAAAAGCCTCAACTTGCACCAGGAGAGGTTTAGATTGGAAATTAGGGAACATTTCTTCTTGGAAAAGGTTGTAAAGCATTGGAACAGGTTGCCCAGGGCACTGGTAGAATCACCATCCCTGGAACAGCTCAGAAGACATGTTGATGCGGGACTTGGGATGTGGTTTAGTGGTGAACATAGTGATGGTGTGGTTGATGGTTGGAATTGATTTTTGTGAAGGTCTTTCCCAACTTTAAGGATTCTCTGATTCCATGATTCTAAACAACCCAGTGATAACATAATCTAATCTCTCTTGGTGTACATGACTTGGTTCACTCTCTGATGTTTTCTCCACATCCATGTGACAATGCATCTTCCAGCACATGGAAGGAACAAACCAGGTGTGAAGACTGGAGAAGGAAAATGAGCCCACATCACTTCCTTGGGAAGAGAAGAGAAGATCCGGCAACTTGCAGAGGGGACGAGAAACAGAAAAAAAGATTTGAGAAGCTGAAGTAGTGGCAGAGGTACCAGGGAGAAGAAATAAGAGGTGAGAGAAATGGTGGCTATGAATTGCAGGGCAGGCAGAGGACACCAGTGACCCAAACAGTTTGGCACCTCCTGGCCATTAGGCAGCTGACCCCAAAAGTTCATCTCTGCTCAAAGGGCATGCACAGCCTCGCCCATCCAGTACAGGTGCAGGAACAGCATGAGGAAATGGCAGGGGAGTGTCATAAACAACCTAAATACTGTTGTGCATTTCCAGCAGGTTTTGCAGTCTGTACTGAGCATCTCAGTCCTGGCTGCCCTGTTCCCAGACACCAACACCATTAGATCAGAGGGAGCTGATTTATTCAGTTGTTAAAATAACCAAATCATTTCAATTTGAAGTAAAGTCATTTGAATGATAAGGACCATTTAAACCTTGCTGCTCAGAAGGCAGAAGATTGGGCTGAAGCCAGAGCTTTGAGGAGCAGCCAGATAGGGACAGGAAGAGCCAGGGAATGATAACATGGCACCCACCTCAGTTTGGGAAGAATCATTTGCCCAGGAGGAGCCCAGCTCCACAGCAACATGCCTGGAAACTCTGCATCATAAATAGCAGGGAGTTCATTCATAGAGCAAAAGATTTCCTGGCCTTATTTACCCTTCCACGTTTGCTGCAGCTCTTCATTTCAAAAGCCATGTGAGTACCCTGTGCTGGAAGGCTGGTCCTTCCCCTGCTCGTGGCTCTGCACCAAGATGTTCTCTGTTCTGCTGCTGACCAATGCATCTCCTGGCTCCCTACCACTGAAGGAAAAGAAATCTATTTACAAGACACAAACAGCTTTGTGTAAATCACAGCCATGGGCTGCCAATTGTGTGCTCTCCCAGGCCAGCAGTGCCTCCTTCCCCCAGCACAGAGTGCTGCACTAGCGCAGCTCCAGTCACGTGTTGCTATTAGGTCATGTCACCAGGGACTGGAAAGCACCAGACAACGCTCTGTGTCTTAAAAATCCAGATGTGTGATGATTATCTCGTGATAGCCATCATAGACCCTGTGGGAATGCTATTTCTAATAATTTAGCCTTCAGGAGTTCTTAGGCTGGGATGAGCCCATGCTCCGAGCTGGAGCAAACTGTGTGCTCAGGTCTACTGTGTGAAACAATCACTGTGGTCCTAGTGCTGCCTCCTCCCTGAAAAGATGGAGCTGTTACATTCTCCTGAGTCCACATGGTGGAACCAGATAATTTCTAGTTGGGAGGACGTACAGCAATGCTCAAACCACTAATATCACTAAATATAGTTGCATGAAATTAAAGAAAAATACCCTTACTTTCAATTACACTCCCCTTTTTTACCACCTGATTACATGATAATATATTGTTATCCTTCTTTCCCTATATTTCTTCTTTCTATATGTGGACCATCTCAGGGCTGCAGCAGGAGTGGAAGCACCCGGGCAAATGACTCATCTCCCTCAGGCCAGACGTGGATTTTGACCCAGCAAACCAGAGCAACACTGACATAAAGGTGGAGTTTTGTGTTATTCAGGGAACAAAACATCACAGCAAATGACTGCCTGGAGTTTGGTGTGTTTCCTAGAAGACTTGCAAAGTAAGTATGAAGGAAATGTCCTTAGTGTTTATCACAAAAGGTCAAGTGTACGAACACCTGCAGCTGCAGACATCACAAGGATGCTGTGTTTACAGCAGGCACTGCCCCATTCTGCTTCTGGGAGTCTCTAGCCCCAAAGAGAGCTTGTTCAGGCTGGGGGAGATTTCAAGAGACAGCAGGAGGCTCCCTTTTTCTCTATGCTCCCCTTTTCTTTATGCTTCTTAAAAATCCCTCTCCTCTTCCCACTAACTGTGCAGGCACTGTTGGATGCAGCTTCCAGCGGCAGATTTCTTCTTCCTGTGACAGTGCCAAGCTCGCAGGGCCCTGCAGGAGGGACCTCTGTGAGCAGTGGGATTTACACTCTTTAACAGCAGCCATGTCCCAGTGAAGCGGTCAGGCTGGGCAAGGATTGTCCTTCTCGGACGGCCCGGCCAGCTATCCAGCACCGCTAGCAGCAGGGCAGCACTGTCCCCATCTCCGTGGCTCGGGACAGCGCCTGAGGCAAACGCCCTGTGCTGTGACAGCAGCCACACCTTGCGGTGGGACGTGGCACGGCTTATGGCTGCAGCCAGCAGAAAAAAGAGAGCGCTCTCCAGCTGTGGGGAATCCAGGTTCACTGGGTCCCAGGGGAACCGACAGCCGGACAGGGAAGGGGGAGATGCTTGCAACAGCTTCTCAGGAGGGAGGGAGACAGGGGAGGAGTCGACCCTCTGGCGAATAGAGTTTTAGAGGGGAGTGGGATACAAAAGATTGACTTAGGGAGAACCCCAATGGGGATAACTTGAGGGTGGGGCCCTGGTCCCTGAACCAGTCACTCAACGTTCTAGCTGGAAGTTTCTGGAGAGAAGGGTGCGAGCGCCGAGTGACGGACAGGGCACCGGGGAGGGATTTGAGAAAGGATACATTAGTCTCCAAGGCAACTGGGAAGGAGTTGGGATAACTGGCAGCACAAGGGAAGGAGAAGATAACCAGAGCAGAACCATTACATGATAGGGGGAACAGAAAAGTCCAACTTCTACAGAAACAACGCAACATCTCAGGACAGTCCTGGCACTGCAAACATGTTTTCCCTCTGCAGTTTGCAGTAACAGTCAAGGAGTATCCAAACTGTTGCAAAGCAAAGCTTGTTTAAAGGATGGGTTTAGTGCCGGTGAGCTTCCAAGGACTCCTCCTTTGAAGCAGCCTATGCAGGGGGACTCTGAAGTGTCCCTGTACTCTCCGAGTTTCAGACAGAGCTGGGAAACCATGTAATCCTCCGCTACCCGTGCCCAAGAGCAGACAAGATGCCGTCCCCCTTTCCCGGAGCTGGGGGATGGAAAGGAGGCTGCAATGGCAGTGATGGGTGGGTTTGTGGCCGTCCCATTTCCAGCAGTCTCTGCCTTCCCCCACTGGCCTCGCGGGTGCTGTGCAGCTTCTCCCCGTGAGAATACCCTCTGCCCCTGTGCAGAATTCAGGAGTAATGCACAGTCTCACCCTTTCCCAGAAATCAGGCTGTGTGAGTGTGTTTGCATACGTGCACATGCCAAGTTTTAGCCCAAACAGAGTTTTAGAGCTGACTTACAACCCACTGAAATAATTTCATTATGGAAGCAGTGACATAACTTGATAGTAATGCACCCGCACCACTCCAGTGCCGGGGGTTTAGAGGGCGTTTACAAGGTGTGTGTGCAGGAGGCGACATCCCCAGCACACGCAGAGCTGGCAGTGCGTGGCTGGAACCCACCAGCGAGGGGCTGGTGGCCCCAGGGTGTCTGACAGCACTGTGGAGGTGGCTCCTCACACAGCAGACCTGGGAAAGGGACAAGGACATGAGTTCAAATAGCTCACGGCAATGGTTGGCAGGAGCTCCTGAGAAATTCTTCTCCTTAGTTCTGATGGGCAACAACAAAACAAATTTGGTGGGTGCAGCTATTGATCATCTTCAGGTGAGCTCAAAGCAGAACTCTTCCTCCAACCCCTGCTGGAGATTATCTGCTCTGTAGTGCGGCCCACTGGCCTCAGAGCCTTGTAGCAGTGCGTTTCTGCTGCCACGGGCCATGAAATGAGATGTTCTGGCTGGTGCAGTTGTGTTTGAGGGAGCTGGGACACCTCTGAACAGCCAGGACACTCAGGAGCATCACTGGGGACCAAGTATTAATTAGAATGTAAAATTTCATCTGCAGTAATCTTGCATTACTGCTGTTAAGAGGACAAGTCTTCCATTGCCCTGTGATTTCTGAGTGTGCAGAGTCATGGCTAAAGCTGGGCTGGAGACAAGAAAGAGAAGTTTTGGCCAATTGGCCACTAATTCATGTGTGAGTGGTATTCAGCACCCAATTTGCTGTGCAGAACCAGTAAAGGTGAGAGGCTATTGTAAACCTGAAAAAAAAATGTTTGTGCTACAGACCTTGATTCCAAAATTGTCGTAGAAAAGAACAAAGACACCTTTGTAAAAAAAACTGTGTGGTTTCTATTGCCCATCCCTCTACTGTGTGAGAAGCTGCCTGGAGAGCAATACTTGTTCAGCTGATGTTCTGAAAAGATTGATTTGGAAGCTATGACAAAAATGCCGTATGAGCAAAAGACTAGCTTCAGTTTATACAGTCAGGCATCACAAAAGCTGGAAAAGATCTCCAAGGTAAGTGAGTCCAGTCTTTGACCTGGTATCTGCACTTAGCTGATCTGCAGGGATCTCTGTGATGCCATTTTTAGTGAGTTCACCTATGGAGTTTATGGGGTGAGCACAGGAAACAGAGCCCAGATTTGACACATGAACAAAATATGTGGGATTTCCAACTCCCCACAGCCCTCGGGTCACCTGTGCAGCTGCTCACCTCTTGCCTGGCACCAGCTGCTGTGAGCACCACAGAGACACAGGATTTTAGCCTCCAAAGACCTCTGTGGTTTGACTCCCTCATCTGTGTGTCACAGGGCCCAGAAGATCAGCTCTCTGCTGCAGGGAGCTGGCAATTCATCTATTTAGCACTTTCCTGGTAGTGCAAGAGGTAAGAATGGGAGAGGTGGACAGCAAAGTCCAGCTTCATCATTTTTGGTAAGATCAAATGAAAATACTGAGGAGTTATTTTAATGTGAGAATAGTTTTAATATTCAATATGATTTATTTACAACAAATTCTAAGTAGATTAGCTGTACATACACCATGTTTCTTTCCCCGGATGATCATTTATCCACATAACATTGCAAACCAACAATTAGAGCAGCATTCCCTGTGCTCTGATAATACTCTCTGGTGTTCCCAGGCTCAGGCTGCTCAAGTGAACGATGCATGGGCTGTGCAGCAGCTGAGCGTGGCTGTAACAGCATCGGGGAATCACGAAGCATCATGCAGGAAAGCCTGGGGCTCCCGTGCCAATGGAGTTTCAGGGCAAAACTTGTAGTAAGCTGGTGTTTTCTTGCTTCCAGTCTTTTCCTCCTGGCTCTTAGACAGTGGCCAGAGGATGAGGTTGGTTGTGGCCTGGTTTATCTGCAGTTGCAAAGCAATGCATCACTCTGCAGTCCTGTGAGGGAAGCCTTTGGTATCTTTCCAGTCTTTAGTTTTCCTCAATTATTCATCTGAGGGTTGCTTAATTGCTAAGTCTCCTACTTTTAGATAATATGGGGAGGCGTGAAGGAATGCTGTTCAGACACAAACTGGTCCCTTCTCAGCTTCAAAGGGCAAATAGAAATTCTCTCCCTGTTCTGTCTCTCGGGCTGCGGTGACACCGATGGCTCTTGCTGAGCTCTTGCCAAGGCTGCAGCCAGGGCACAGCCCTTTCCCATCTCCTCCTGGGCAGCAGGAGCACTCTGGGACTGGTTGTGAGAGCTGTGTCCTGAGAGGAGTGCAGGCAATGTGTGCAGGAGGAACCTGTGGTGGATTCTGTGTGTCATATTTCAGCAGACATTGACTGCAGCCTGCTGCAGAGTGAGACAGTTCCTGGTGCCTGTAACCAGGTACTTGGTCAGATGTTAAGAAGAAATTCCTCCCTGTGAGGGTGGGCAGGCCCTGGCACAGGGTGCCCAGAGCAGCTGTGGCTGCCCCTGGATCCCTGGCAGTGCCCAAGGCCAGGCTGGACACTGGGGCTTGGAGCAGCCTGGGACAGCGGGAGGTGTCCCTGCCATGGCAGGGGTGGCACTGGGTGGGCTTTGAGGTCCCTCCAGCCCAAACCAGTCTGGGATTCTGTGATTCTTCTGTCTTTATTTTCACTTGTGAATTGATTCCAAGTCTACAGTGGTTTCAATGCCTGAAACCACTCACTGGGGCTGCTCCATCCCTGTGTGCACCTGGAGGAGGAGATGGTGAGCACGCAGCTTACAGTCCTGCTGCCCTTTCTCCCAAAACTATAAACACCAGGCTTTTCTCAAGTTTTCTACTTTCATTCCACTCTCACCCCTCAAAGTCTTGCCTATTTGTCAGTCCTAGAATAAGCCCCATTTCTCTCTGGCATGGTGGGAATGTGCAGGATTTCTGCTGGGTGCCTTGATGCCTATAGGTTTTGGGGTCAATGAGCTTATGCAGAGCTGTGCTCATGCTGGAAGATAAACCTTGTCTTTAAAGAGTCTGGAAGAGCAGTAAGGAGGATTTTAAGTTCCTCACAGCAGAAGCTGTGTCCACTTGGCACCTACAGCCATTCCAAGGCAGACTGTGAAGTCTCCAGAACAGTTTGATGTTGCAGTGTTAAAACAACTTTCTGCCAGTGCTGGTAAACTGCCATGGCTGAACTACCTATAGCTAAAGAACCACATACGAATTTGCAATTTCAGAGGGAATTTCCCGTGAAGTTTGAATGCACTTTTTTAGTGACAGCAGCCTATTCAACACTGCCTTGGCTCACCTGAAACACTCTTGGCTTTCACTGAGTGTCCACGTTCACATAGTGGCTGTTGAATTATCAGAGAAGCTGTTCCTTGTTTTCCAAGAAACTGTTCTGAATTCTCCACTAAATGCTAAGCAGAGCTCTGTTGTGCTGCCATTTTTGGTGAGGTTTCAAATGGATTATTTTTGTGCTATGATGAATTTTAATATTTGCTATAAGTATGCTATAGTCAAAATGAGGGAGAAAGAAACCCAATTATTAAACTAGACTGCTGTGACTGGAATCTACAGCTGAGATATTAAAGCCCAACTGTCATGCTTAACAATTAACTCAACCCGCTGGCAATACTGGAAGAGAAAATGAACATTATTAATGAGATAACTGATCATTATTTCTTTTCCCTCCCACCATTAGAACAATATGTTGCAGTATATCAAAAAACAATAATTTTACATCATACACACTGTGTGCTTTCAGCAGTGCTTTGCTATCTCCTGCTTTCCCAACACCACTATTATGGAATTAATGCTTTTTTCCAAGTTTCCTTTGCTGCCTTGGGCTGTGTAAGGCCTGAGGGAGCCAGTACAGGCTGCAAATGTTACTCAAAATGCCCGGTTTGCACCTGAACACAAAAGGAATGATCCATATCCCCACTGACAGGGACCTATTTGTGAGGACTTTCTGAGCACTCTGAAGCTTCTGATTCAGCTTCTCACTCAGAACAGCTCCTCCTCCTGCCACAGCTGAAACCTTGGCATTGTTGTAGAGTAAATGCCCCTCAGGCCCAGTGGGTTGGGAGACAGTTCTCTGCACAGTAAGGCACCTGCCCACCCTGAAAGGTGTGCTGATATCACCTGGAAAGGCCCACCTTTGTTGGGGAAGCTTCATGACCAAGACTTTCCCCAAATTATTTCAGAAACCTGGTGTCTTTCAGTGATAAATGTTTTTGTAGACAGGATGGATAGGTTCTGCTTAAGCTGTGCCCTCAGTCACACGTGGGAGCAACGTCACAGGCTGTGCCACCCAACAAAGCCCAGCAGGCCGGGAGGAGAGCCCGGGCCAGCAGGAAGCTGAGAGAAGGCCCTGCTCTAGAACTGAGGGAGTTCCACCAGAAGCAAACTAAGATGGCAACTTGAAGAGATGCCCACTGTGCTCAAAGTTTGTCTGAGAAGACTAAGACGGGAGCCTGTCAAAAATCCCAGGAAATATCAGGGAAAAGGTTTTATGTATGTTGGTTGTGACTAGGTACAAGGCTCCTGCGGGAAAAGAGCCTCTGCAGCAGGCTGGCTGGCTGAAGGGGTCTTACTTCTTCCTAGAATAAAGATTACCACTGAAATGCAATTTTATTTTTTATTTTAAAAGGGGGAAATATTTTCCAGAACTCCAAAACCAGTTTCAAAAATACAGATGTGTTGTGGAAACATAAACGAAACATTTGGGGATGTCTCTCTACAAAAGATATTTCTAAATATTTCTAAGAATGAAAAGTGAAGACAAAATAAGGTCACTTGTTCTCTCGATTCTAAAACTACTTACAAAAATCTTTAAACACTATAGTAATTGGGAAGATATATTTGGGGGTGTCTCTCTACAGAAAATATATTTTGAAATATTTCTACAAATTTCTAATTTCTAAAACAGAAAACCTAAGCAAATGGAGTTGCTTTTTCTCAGGAGCCCCATGCTGCTGCCTGCCCCCTGGGCTTCCCCAGCCCTCAGGACCCCGCCGCTGGTCACAGCAGCCCCTGCCTGGCTCCTGCCTGCCCACACCGTGGGCATCCACAGCTGCTCCTGGCCATGGAGCTCAGCCAGTGATGCTGTCGGCTGGGCTTTGCTGCTGCTGCCAGCCAAACACTGGGGTGACGGCACCTTCCCTTTAGTGCAACAAAACAAAGGGCCGTCACCTAGCCTGGCAGAGAGCGGGGATAACTTCAGTGTTTTTTAGAGGGCGGGACCAGGGGGCTCAGGGGCAGAGGAAGGGACATGTTGGTCTCAGGAGGGGCTGGAGGGTGCTGGGCTGCTGCTGGGGTCTATAGAAGGAGTCGTGACGGGACAGAGGAGGATCAAAAAAGAAATGAAAGTAGCTTGGGGATACTCATGGGGAGAGGAGGTGGCAGTGGGATAGGAGAATAGGAGATTTCCTTGTCGATGGCTGTTCTGGAGTCTTCTCCTCAGAACTCTGGACAGGGCTGCGCAGGCTCTTCTTACTGCTGGAGGAGCTGCTCCCGCTGTTTGGGTGTGAGGTGCAGCCACCTTTCAACTCCTGTCCAGTGGTGGAACTGTTGAAAGAGGAGGTGGCTGATTTCCCACTACCAGTGACACAGAGGGACTCTCCTGCACAGCCGGACCCAGAGCTGGCAAGGCTCCCCAGCACGGCTGGAGCTGCTGGCACAGCTTGGCCCAGCTGCACAGCTGCCCCTCAAGGCCCCGGCCAGCAGGACACGGCTCTGGGCAGGCTCCCTGGCCAGGAGCGGGCCCCAGAGCGCCTCTGCCTTTCAAGGGCAATCTCGTCCCTGCTCTTTCTCCTCCCCACCGTGCTTTGCCTCTGCCCTGTGCCCCTGGGGCTGCTCTTGGCCAGGCAGCCTCAGTGGGAGCACGCACTGGCTGCAACCCCAGCGGGCCCCCCAGGACAAGGCCCAGCAATTAGGAGGCCAATGAAAGCTCTGGGCAGCAGCAGAACCCTCAGAAGAATTCTTTGGACAATCATGGACTGGACACACCTACAGTGCAGCCTCAGTGGGAATGTTTTCTGTCTGAAGTACAATTTCAAAAGAAGTTGTTTGAGAGAAAGGTGAACTAAACATTTACCCTTTTCCAGCAAGTCCAAATTCGGACACAGCATAAGATTAAGATCAGCTCCAAGACAAGCAGGCCTGCCAGTAACCCTAGCCAGAAGCCTGTTCCCTGACAGAAACCCCTTCCAAGGCCCTTCTGGGAATCAGGAACACGTGCTGTGGTTCCAGCTGCACCTGTGGGAGCAATGGGGAGCGTCAGCCCGTGCTGTGCTGCACTGCTGAGCTGGCAGCACGGTGGATGCAGGCAGGATGTTCTCCGTTTCCCCCAGAGCTGGGGTCTGCAGGCAACTTGCCGCCCCTTGGCACAGGCAGTGACACCCAACAAAGCCCAGCAGGCCAGGAGGAGAGCCCGGGGGCTGTGGAGCTGCTTGGGCAGTCACTGCTTGGAGGGACAGGGGCCAAACCCATCCCTGAGCAGCGACTGCCAGCCCTGGCCCTCCCTGCCCCGTGACAGCTCCCCCAGCCCCAGGGCACAGAGTCAGGCCCTGGCAGGACCCAGTGCAGCCCCTGCCCAGTTGGGAGCCAAGTCCGGCTCTGGCCCTGGGCTCACGGCAGGGCTCCCGCTCGGGGCTGCTCCTGTGCCTTGGGCCTCTGGGCACTCAGGGCCAGCTCCAGAGCAGCTGCAGCGGGAGGGACGTTGGTGCACGAGTCCCCTTTTCCCTGGGGCTCTGAATGAGCTCCAGAGGCCTCAAGGCCTCAAGAGGCACCTCCAGCTTTGGCTGTGGTTAGGCCGTGCAAGGGCAGGCCCCTGTGGAAGAGCTGCAGCCACCCAGCCCTGCTGAGCCCAGCACAGCAATTACCTTCTGAGCCTGTGCCCATGCCCATGCCTGTGTTTGGCTTGGCCTTCCTTCCTGCAGCAGGGGCTGCCAATCGGCCTCTGCTTCCTTGCGGAAACACCTCCTTCTGTCCTGCCTTTTGGCCCATCACTGGAGAAACAAAAACTACACCTTAACAGATGGAACGATTCTCCATTTACTTTGATGGCATCTTCAGGACGTCATGCTTATGCAAAATCGGGTAAACTCAACAAATCATCTGGTCTTTTTCAGCTGGGCCAGGGCCCACCCTCCTCCAAACAGCTGCCAGTGCTGAGCAGAAGTTGTGAGTGGATCGTGCAGGGCGAGGCCATACACGTACATGGCTCTGTTCTGGCCCCTGCCGTGATGCCCCCTGGCCGAGCTCTGGGCTCTGAGCTGGCAGCTCTCCCAGGGGAAAGGCCTTGACCTACCCTCACCATCTCCCAGAGGCTCAATCCTGAACGTGGGCTGGGAAGCCAGATCACCTTTACCAACAGGCTCAGCTGCAACGAAAGGCAGGACAGAACACCTCCAATGGCACTGCTGAAGCTTCTCCTTCAGGCCCGAGTAGCAGTGAGGGCACCTGGGTGATTGGTGCCATCCAAGGCACTCCCACTCTGCCTTCCACTCAGGAGCAGGGCCAGGGGGACCTCATGCTTGCAGTGGCCCCACACTGGGATGGAAGGAGCCCCTTGCAGGGTTGTTGGAGCAGAAAGGACTCCCTGGAGCTGCCAGCAGCTCCAAACCCAGCCCCAGGCAGGGCCAGGGCTTGGCAGTGGCAGCAGGAGCAGGTAAGGCTTCCTGGGGGCAGCAAAGGAGCTGAGAAAGGCTCAGCCCTGGGGCACAGCCCTGGGCCCAGCCCCTTCCCTCTCTGCTCTTCTCTGTGGCTGCACAGAGCACACAGAAGGACACTGTGGCATTGCAGTCGGGAAGAGGATGGACAAATAAATGATCCTTCCTCCCACTGACAGCGATCCTGTGGTATCCCTCAGGACTCCAGAAGGGAGCAGGGCAAGGTTTCCAGAACTGATCAATCTTCAGTGAAATTTAAGGGAACTGGCTCATGAGTAAGCCCTTGCCACACTGCCATGGATATTTCTGCCAGGAAAGGTACATTGAGAACTTGCCTTCAACATGTGGCAAGGTCTTCAAAGCACCATTTACCAGCATTTCCAACTAATCCAAGTCACATGTCAGTCGAGAAGGGAGCACAGATCCTACAGAACCATTTCCATGGTGTGCTGGGATCCCCTTCTCCCTTGGGGAATTGGGCACTGCAAGGGGGTGGGGTAAGGCTGTGGGAGCCTGTGCCTCCTGGTCACTCTCCACACTCTTTGCAGGTGCTGTGCAACATGCCTGGAGGGGCAGCTGCAACAGCCCAGGGCCCTGGGGCTCTCTCCCTCCTTCCCACACAGGAAAGCCTCACTAAATGCTTGGGGAAATCTGCAGTGTCACAGCTGTTGCTCCCAACCTCCGTCCCTCCCTCCTGCTTGCCCACCTGCCCATGGAACAGCTCCCACAGCCCAAGGGCACATGGCCAGGCCCTCTCAGGACACACTGGAGCCTTGCTCTCCCCCTCTGCCCTTTCCCCACCATGGGCACCCCGTGCAGCTGCTCCCAGGTTTCGGGACGTGTCTCCCAGGGAGGGAGCCCAGCAGGACAACTCACTACCCGAGTGCCCTGAGCCTGCTTGGGATAATTCCTCTGGGCTGTGCCTGTCTTGTCCAGGCTGTGCCTGCAGTGCCAAGCAGCAGAGAGGGCAGCTCAAGCCTCAGCAGGGCTCAGGCCCAGAGGCACAGCAATTACCTCCTGTGACTGTGCCTGGCATCGCCTCCCTTCCTGCAGGAAATGCCACCTTCCATAGAGCCTCTCTGTCCATTCCTTGAGAAATGAAGAGGCACAGCTGGATCAGATGGAATCATTGCACATCCTGGAGGTGGCCTCTTCAGGACGCAATACTTCTCCAAAACATGGATAAGGATCAGGAAAATCCTGATTCCCCAGGCCTTTGGGGCTGTCTATAGCCCTGCCTCCTGTAAGCAGCCACACTCAGGATCCTACTGGGGACTGGGAAAATGCAGGGGATCCCTGGTGAGTTTGGGCTGTGTGGCAGCGGATGCCAGGCCAGGCTGGGAAACAGCCCTGCAGGGCATGGAAGCAGCAGCGGGGCATCGAGGCTGCCATGGATCCCTTCCCACTGTTCTGGGCATGGCGTGTCCAGATGTGCAGCCAGAGCCCTCGGCTGCTGAGCCCCAGGACAAGGCTGAGGGAAATGCTCTCACCATTCCCTTTGAGTAGTTCCGTCACTATTCGTTTCAAGATGTTGCTTGGCTCGTGGGGTTTCTTGTGTCCTGGGGCTTTGTTCTTCCCTCTCAGAGGACCTTAACAGAAAGTAGTTCCATTTCCTAGGAATGCATGCCACAGAAGCAGGGCTCAGCCTGTGGGGTCAGCAGGGACAACACTACTCACCCCAGCAATTAGAGCCAGGGCTCTCTGTAGGAATCAGCAAAGGGGCAGGAAAAGTCCTTCCTGCAGACACATCTGTAACACAACAGCCACAGTAGCTTGTATAACCTGGTTGCTGTGAAGTTGTCAACAATTATTACTGTGTAGGACAGTGAGAACATACCTGAAGGAGGCTCCAAAGGCTTCAACACTTTTCTCAACCAATCTAATGGGGAAGCCTTTTGAGCAACCTCATCTAGAACGGAGCACAGATGAGAACATTTTTCAGGGTGTGTTGGGATCCCCTTTTGCCTTTGGGAATTGGGCACTGCAAGGGGGTCGGGTACGGCCGTGGGAGCCAGGAGTGAATGGGCAAGGTCACACTCCACAGTGGCCTCAGGAGCTCTGGGCAGGCTCGTGGTCACTCTGCACCCTCTTTCCATGCCCTGTGCAACATCCATGGTGGGGCGGCTGAAGCAACCCAGGGCCCTGGGAGCTCTCACTTCCACAGCTGAAACTCTTGCTAAATCCCTGGGGAAAACTGTAGCAGGCAGTGCCACAGCTATCCCCCTGTCCCCCTCCATCCCTCCTGCCCCTTCTCCCTCCCTTTCTACCTACTTCTATCTCTCCAACCATCTTTCCCCTGGGACAAATCCCCCAGCACACTGGCACATAGCCAGGCCCTCTCAGGACCCACTGGAGCCTTGCTCTCCCCCTCTGCCCTTTCCCCACCATGGACACCCCGTGCAGCCGCTCCCAGGTTTCGGGACTTGTCTCCCACGGAGGGAGCCCAGCAGGACAGCTCAGTACGCGAGTGCCCTGAGCCTGCTCGGGACAATTCCTCTGGGCTCTGCCCGTCTTGTCCGGGCTGTGCCCGCAGTGCCAAGCAGCAGAGAGGGCAGCTCAAGCCTCAGCAGGGTTCAGACCCAGAGGCACAGCAATTACCTCCTGTGGCCGTGCCTGGCATCGCCTCCCTTCCTGCAGAAGCGGCTGTCAATGGGCCACTGCTTCCTCCAGGAAATGCTTCCTTCTGCATAGCCTCTCCATCTGCTTGTGGAGAAAAGAGAGAGCTGGATCAGATTGGACTGTTCCCCATTGGAGATGTGGCAACTTCAGGAGGCAATGCCTCTCAAAGACATGGTTAAGATTCAAGAAATCCCTTTCAACTTTTTGGGTAGGGCAGGGCTCTCCCTTCTCCATATAGGTGCCCCTTCTCATCTGCCTGGAGATGGGAAATTGCAGGGCATCTCATGCCTGTGGTGCGGTTTGGGCTGCCTGTCAGCTGATGCCAAATGCCTTCCTGCAGAGGCTGGGAGAAGCTGCAGCCAGGCCAGGCTGTGAAAAAGCCCTGCAGGGCGTGGAAGCAGCAGCGGGGCAGTGAGGCTGCCATGGATCCCTTCCTGCTGGGCCGGGCTCGGCGTGTCCAGATGTGCAGCCAAAGCCTCGGCTGCTGAGCCCCAGGTGAAGGCTGAGGGAATGCACCCACCTTGTCCTGCCTGCTGCATTTCCTTCAGCATTTCCTTCATTTGTTCAGAGGGCTCATGGAGTTTCTTCTGTTCTGTAGCTTTGTTCTTTCCCCTTGGAGGACCTTAGAGCAACACGGTTCCATTTCCCATGAATGGATGCCACAAAAGCAGGGCTCAGCCTGTGGGGTCAGCAGGGACACACTACTCACCCCTGCGACGGGAGTCTGGCTTCCGTGTAGGAATCATCACAGGGGCAGGAAAAGTCCTCCCTGCAGACACATCTGTAAAACATCAGCCACAGAAGCTTCTGCCATCTCTGCTCAGCTGCACGGGCACCACTGAGCCGCAGGAGCGGTGAGGGGATGGCGCAGGGCGAGGGCACACACGTGCATGGCTCTGTCCTGGCACCTGCAGCGATGCCCCCCTGGCCGAGCTTTGGGCTCTGAGCTGGCAGCTCTCCCAGGGGAAAGGCCTTGACCTACCCTCACCATCTCCCAGAGGCTCAGTCATGGATGTGGTTTTGGAAGCCAGATCACCTTCACCAACAAGTTCAGCTGCAAAGAAAGGCCGTACAGAACATCACCCGTGGCAGTGTAGCAGATCCTCAGGCTGCAGGCAAGGCTCAGCGCTGGGGAACAGCCCTGGGCCTGGCCCCTGCCCGTTCTGCTCTTTTCTGGGACTGCACAGAGCACACAAAAGGACACAGTGGCATTGCACACGGGAGGAGGATGGACAGCTAAATGCTCCTTCCTCCCACTGACAGCCATCCTGTGGGATCCCTCATTGCTCCAGAAAGAAGCGGGGCAAGGTTTACAGAATTCTTCAGCCCTGACTTAATGTTAACAAACATGGCCGATGGGTGAGCTCTTGCAACATGGACACTGATTATTCTGCCAGTAAAAAGGGAAATTCAGAACTTGCCTCTGGCATTCGCCATGACATTCAAAGTGTCATTCACCTGGACTTCCAAATCTTCCAAGGCGTGATCCAAATCTAAAATGGAACAAAGACCTTAACCATTTTCTTTGTGCGCTGGGATCCCCTTCTGCTTTGAGCATTGGGCACTGCAAGGGGGTCGAGTATGGCCATGGGAGCCAGGTGTGAATGGACAAGGCCGAACTGCACAGGGGCCTGGTGAGCTCTGGGCTGTCGGATCTCAAGATCTCAGTCCTGAGATGCTGAGCCTCCGAGACCCTGGGGGGGCTCGGGACTCCTGGAATGTTGCCAGAAGTGTCTGGTAGCTGGACTTTAACCCTACACAGGAGACGACAAGGATGAGGGCTTCACCAGGGTGAATGGTGAAAAGATTAGCTAATTAGAGGGTGAGAAATAGGGTTTAGGATTTATGTACAGGGGGTTTGGAGGAGTAAGATGGAGGAATTGTGGTGTGTCCTGTCTTCCTTCTTCTTCCTCTTCTCCTCCATCTTCTTTGGCCACGGTGGCACTTTTGGATTGGTTATTACTGAGAGTGCACCCAGCAATGAGAATAGATGGTATTGGGGAAAAATGATAAATATTGTATACGTAACAAAGGGTATAAAGATACGTGGCTGCCCGGGAGGGCAGAGACAGTGTGCCCATGGCTGACTGATGAGCAGATCTTTGTTCGGCTGAAAGAACATCTTTTAGATAAACAATTAATAAACATAAAAACCAGAAAGAAGAACTGAAGCCTCTTCTCGTCCTTCGATACGCGGGCTGCCCCAAGGCCACCCCGGGCCTTTTCAGGCCCCTCAAACAGCCGAGATAAACCGGACACTGGGCAGGCTCGTGGTCACTCTGCACCCTCTTTCCATGCCCTGTGCAACATCCATGGTGGGGCGGCTGAAGCAACCCAGGGCCCTGGGAGCTCTCACTTCCACAGCTGCAACTCTTGCTAAATCCCTGGGGAAAACTTCAGCAGGCAGTGCCACAGCTATTCCCGTGTCCCCCTCCATCCCTCCTGCCCCTTCTCCTTCCCTTTCTACCTACTTCTATCTCTCCAACCATCTTTCCCCTGGGACAAATCCCCCAGCACACAGGCACATGGCCAGGCCATCTCAGGACACACTGGAGCCTTGCTCTCCCCCTCTGCCCTTTCCCCACCACGGGCACCCCGTGCAGCTGCTCCCAGGTTTCGGGACTTGTCTCCCACAGAGGGAGCCCAGCAGGACAGCTCAGTACGCGAGTGCCCTGAGCCTGCTCGGGACAATTCCTCTGGGCTGTGCCCGTCTTGTCTGGGCTGTGCCCGCAGTGCCAAGCAGTAGAGAGGGCAGCTCAAGCCTCAGCAGGGCTCAGGCCCAGAGGCACAGCAATTACCTCCTGTGGCTGTGCCTTGCATCGGCTCCCGTCCTGCAGAAGAGGCTGTCCATGAGCCATTGCTTCCTCCAGGAAATGCTTCTTTCTGCACAGCCTCTCCATCTGCTTGTGGAGAAAAGAGAGAGCTGGATCAGATTGGACTGTTCCCCATTGGAGAGGTGGCATCTTCAGGAGGCAATGCCTCTCAAAGACATGGTTAAGATTCAGGAAATCCCTTTCAACTTTTTGGGTAGGGCAGGGCTCTCCCTTCTCCATATAGGTGCCCCTTCTCATCTGCCTGGAGATGGGAAATTGCAGGGCATCTCATGCCTGTGTGCGGTTTGGGCAGCCTGTCAGCTGATGCCAAATGCTTCCTGCAGAGGCTGGGAGAAGCTACAGCCAGGCCAGGCTGGGAGACTGCCCTGCAGGGCGTGAAAGCAGCAGCGGGGCAGTGAGGCTGCCATGGATCCCTTCCTGCTGTGCCAGGCTCGGCGTGTCCAGATGTGCACCAAAGCCTCGGCTGCTGAGCCCAGGTGAAGGCTGAGGGAATGCACCCACCTTGTCCTGCCTGCTGCATTTCCTTCAGCATTTCCTTCATTTGTTCAGAGGGCTCATGGGGTTTCTTCTTTCTGTAGCTTTGTTCTTTCCCCTTGGGGACCTTAGAGCAACACGGGTTCCATTTCCTATGAGTGGGTGCCACAAAAGCAGGGCTCAGCCTGTGGGGTCAGCAGGGACACACTACTCACCCCTGCGACGGGAGTCTGGCTTCGGTAGGAATCATCACAGGGACAGGAAAAGTCCTCCCTGCAGACACATCTGTAACACATCAGCCACAGAAGCTTCTGCCATCTCTGCTCAGCTGCACGGGCACCACTGAGCCGCAGGAGCGGTGAGGGGATGGCGCAGGGCGAGGGCACACACGTGCATGGCTTTGTTCTGGCACCTGCAGCGATGCCCCCCTGGCCGAGCTTTGGGCTCTGAGCTGGCAGCTCTCCCAGGGGAAAGGCCTTGACCTACCCTCACCATCTCCAGAGGCTCAGTCATGGATGTGGTTTTGGAAGCCGATCACCTTCACCAACAAGTTCAGCTGCAAAGAAAGGCCGTACAGAACATCACCCATGGCACTGTAGCAGATCCTCGGGCTGCAGGCAAGGCTCAGCCCTGGGGCACAGCCCTGAGCCTGGCCCCTGCCCATTCTGCTCTTCTCTGTGGCTGCACAGAGCACACAAAAGGACACAGTGGCATTGCACACGGGAGGAGGATGGACAGCTAAATGCTCCTTCCTCCCACTGACAGCCATCCTGTGGGATCCCTCAGTGCTCCACAAAAGAGCGGGGCAAGGTTTACAGAATTCTTCAGCCCTGATTTAACGTTAACAAACATGGCCGATGGGTGAGCTCTTGCCACATGGACACTGATTATTCTGCCAGTAAAAAGGGAAATTCAGAACTTGCCTCTGGCATTCACCAAGACCTTCACAGTGTCATTCACCTGGACTTCCAAATCTTGCAAGGCGTGATCCAAATCTAGAATGGAACAAAGATCTGAACCATTTCATTTTTGTTTTGGGATCCCCTTCTGCCTTTAGGAACAGGGCATTGCAAGGGGGTTGGTTAAGGCTACAGGAGCCAGGTGTGAATGGACAAGGCCAAATGCACAGGGGCCTCGGGAGCTCTGGGCAGGCTCCGGTCACTGCACCTTCTTTGCAGGCCCTGGACACATCCCTGGTAGGAAACTGGGGCTGCCAGGGCCATGGGGTCTCTCTCCCTCCCCCAGAGGAAACCCTCCCTAAAGGGCCTGGGGAAAACCATCCCCGGCGCTTCCCGGGGAGCAGGAATGCTGTCCCGGGAAAGGGGAGCCAGGCTGCCAGCTCACCTGCTCGCCACCCTTGCAGCGGAGCAGCCTGGGCAGCCCTGGCAGGCAGGGCCACGGCCAGGAGGAGCAGGAGGAAGAGGCGCAGAGCAAGGGCCATGGTGCCTTGCCCTCTGCCAGTGCTGCAGCTCTTGCTGCCACCGCTGTCCTGACACCGCTGTCCCAATGTCAGCACCACTGCTGCCACCGCCGCTGCTGCTGCCGCAACAGTTGTGCTCAAGGACTGAGTGCTCGCTCCTTGTGCTGCTGTGCAACCACGGGGCTCTGGCACCTCTGTGACCTCAGAGCCCTAGTGACCTCAGCCTGCTGTGACCCCTGAGCCTGCTGTGACCTCATGGCCTCAGCTGTACCCCCAGAGTGTGCCTGCATCTGTACAAATGGACTGCCTTGATTGTTTTTGTGTATCCCAGGTCCATTGCTCAGCAAAACCTTATTTGTCACCTGCTGACATTGTGGGTCAGACTGTGTCCATGGAGATGCTCTTGATGGCTTCCCTCTTTTCCTGGGCTTTGCCACTGGAGGAGGTCCAGGCCCAGATGATGCCAGGGAAGGAAATGTGCCCTCAGCCCAGGGACGCTCAGCAGGGCTCCCCCAGGCCTCGGGACCCCGCGCTGGTCACAGCAGCCCCTGCCTGGCTCCTAGCCTGCCCACACCGTGGGCATCCATGGCTGCTCCTGGGCATGGAGGTGAGCCAGTGCGGCTGCCAGGTGGGCTTGCTGCTGCTGCCACCCGGACACTGGGCTGACAGCCCCATCTCTTTATTGCAACAGAAATGCTGGGTCAAGCTCTGCCCACCTTCAGTAGGGCCAGAGATCAGGGCCAGTGCTTCAAGGGGAGAGGACCTTGTTTGGGTGTGGCAGCACCTGCACAGCAACAAGTTGGTAAAGCAACAGTGGCAGGGACCCAAAAATATCCCTGTGTGCCTCACAAACAATCCATGAAAAACCAATGCAGAGACCCAAAGGCCTTGTTGTGCCTCACAAAAGAACCCAGCCTCCTGCCCACCTTAGCAAGGACTCAGCCCTCTCCAAGCCTTGACAGCAAGCACTAAACCGCCAGGTAATCGCGAGGAAGTCAAGCCCCTGCCACCTTACAAATGTCCTCCAGTCACTTGAACACTATAGAAAAGATCCCAAACCCCCATGAAGCTCATGAGGAAACCCACCAAGCACCACCTTCCAAAGGACCCAAAGCCCCCACATTTTAGGCAAAAATTTGACACGCACAAGACCAGCCCCTCCAGCTTGTGTGCCTCATTGCGGACCCCTGGCATCTGCCAGCATTACAGGAGCCCCCCCATACCCGCATGCCAGAGAAAAGCCAGGCTTGCCATTAACCTACCAACAGTGTGTTCCCTGACAAAAATCAATTCTCTTCAGGGAATAGGGAAAAAGTGTGGTGGGGCCGCCTGCCCCTGTGGGAGCAATGGGGAGCGTCAGCCCGTGCTATGTGCCCTGCTGAGCTGGCAGCACGGTGGATGCGGGCAGGCGTTTTCATTTCCCCCAGAGCTGGGGCCCTGCAGGCACCTTGCCCCCCCTTTTGGCACAGGCTGTGCCCCCCAAAACAAAGCCCAGCAAGCTGGGAGGAGAGCCCGGGGTCAGCGGGAGAGCTGAGAGAAGGCCCTGCTCTAGAACTGAGGAAGTTCCACAAAGAAGCAAACAAAATGGTACTTGAAAGATGCCCACTGTGGTCAAAGTTTTTGAACAACTAAGACGGGCCTCATAGAAAATCTAGGAAATTCGGGAAAAAGGTTTTATGTATTTTGGGGTGTGCCCAGATAAAAAGGTCCTGCGGGAAAAGAGCCTCTGCAGCAGGCTGGCTGGCGGGAAGGGGTCTTACTTCTTCCTAGAATAAAGATTCACTGAAATGAAATTTTTTTTTTATTGTAAAAGGGAAAAATTTTTCCAAAAACTTTTAAAAGTAGTTTCAAAAATTTCAAAAATTAGTTCCTGTTGTGGAAACAGGAACAAAACATTTGGGGATTTCTCTCTACAAAGGAGTTTCTAAATTTTTTCTAAGAATTAAAAGTGAAGACAAAATTTGGGGTCACTTTTTCCTCTCGATTCTAAAACTACTTACAAAATCTTTAAACACTATAGTAATTGGGAAGATATATTTGGGGGTGTCTCTTCTTCGGGAAAAAAATATTTTGAAATACTTCTACAAATTTCTAATTTCTAAAAAAAGAAAACCTAAGCAAATGGAGTTTTCTTTTTCTCAGGAGCCCCATGCTGCTCCTGCCCCCTGGGCTTCCCCAGCCCTCAGGACCCGCCGTGGTCACGGCAGCCCCTGCCCGGCTCCTGCCTGCCCACCCGGGCATCCATGGGTGTCGGCCATGGAGCTGCCAGTGCGCTGCCGGCTGGGCTTTGCTCTGCTGCCACCCAAACACTGGGGTGACGGGACCTTCCTTTAGTGCAACAAAGAAAGGGCCATCACCTAGCCTGGCAGAGAGCGGGTTAACTTAGTGTTTCTTAGAGGGCAGGCCGGGGCTCAGGGGCAGGGAAACGACTGTTTTTCTCAGGAGGGGCTGGAGGGTGCTGGGTGCTGTGGGGTTTTATAGAAGGAGTCGTGACGGGGCAGAGGAGGATCAAAAAAGAAATGAAAGTAGCTTGGGGATACTCATGGGGGGAGAGGGGGTGGCGTGGGATCTCCAGGAGAATAGGAGATTTCCTTGTCGATGGTGTTTGGAGTCTTCTCCTCAGAATTCTTGACAGGGCTGCCAGGCTCTTCTAACTGCTGGAGGAGTGCTCCTGCGTTTGGGTGGTGAGGTTTCAGCCGCCATCTTACAACCCTGTCCAGAGGTGGAACTGTGGAAAAAGAGGTGGCCTGAGGCCCCAGGTGCCAGTGCACACAGGGGCCTCCTGCACAGCGGGCCCAGAGCTGGCAAGGCTCCCCAGCACGGGTGGAGCTGCTGGCACAGCCCTTTGGGCCCCGCTGCACAGTGCCCCTCACGGCCCCGGCCCCAAAAGGACACGGGTCTGGGCGGCTCCCTGGGCAGGAGCGGGCCCCCCGAGCCCTCTGCCTTTCAAGGGCAATCTCGTCCCTGCTCTTTCTCCTCCCCACCGTGCTTTGCCTCTGCCCTGTGCCCCTGGGGCGTCTTGGCCAGGCAGCCTCAGTGGGAGCCAGCATGGCTGCAGCCCCAGGGGCCCCCCCGGACAAGGCTCAGCAATTAGGAGGCCAATGAACCCTGGGCAGCAGCAGAACCCTCAGCAGAGTTTTTGGACAAAGGGGGGGGGGGGGGGGGGGGGGGGGCCACACCTCACCAGCCCCACTGGAAAAGTTTTTTATTACAGATTTTTTTAAAAGAATTTTTTGGGGAAACGTCAACAAAAAAATCAGTCCCTCTTAAGAAAAACCAAATTCGGCGAGATAAGGGAAGATAGACCAAGACAAAGGCCTGCCAGTAACCCCCGCTGAACCGTTCCCCGAAGAAACCCCCCTTCCAAGGCCCTTCGGGGGATCGGAAATGTGTGTGGGTTCCCGCGCACCTTGGGGGGAAGGGGGGGGGGGGTGCTTTTCTGCCTTCTTTTTTTTTTCCCCCGGGGGGGCCACAAAGTGTTTTGCAAGATTTTGGAGTGGGTGGCTTGGTACAAAATTTTTTAATGTGAGTTGCAGACATCCAGCCTTTCAGGTGGGAAGAGCAACCCCGCTCTGCCAGTTATTTATTTATTACTGTTTCAGTTTTCTATTTTTTTTTTTTTTTGCTATACTCCATTGGCTTGGGGGTTTTTTTTTTTTTTTTTTTTTTTGGTTTTTTTTTTTATTTTTTTTTTTTGTTTTTTTTTAGGTTGGGGAAAAGTTTAAAAAACCAATGACAATTTACTCACTAACATGCCTGAATCGCAGGCCGTTTTTTTGACTATACAAAAAGGTCTGCCTGCCATTTGAAAAACCCCAAATGTGTGCCAGAAAAATATTTTATAGCCAGGAAAGACTTCTTAATGACCCTTGATCCTGGCCTGGGATTTAAATTTTCTAGTATTTTTGATCTTTCCTTTTTGAAAAAATTGCTTTTCCAGCCCTTGTCCCGTAAAAAACCAAAAAAATTTTTTAAAACAACCCCACCCATTTACTTGTTGTGGGAAAGCATTGGGAATTGAAAAAAAAGGGGTATTGGAGAAAAGAAGGAAGGATTTTTTTCACTTGAAAAACATCGTGTTAAAAAATTTTAAAATTAACATGGTGATCTATGGTCCTTTGGGGGGGGCTGATAAAAAATGTCCCCCGATTGTGGGTCCCTTAAGCGGGGAAAAGAAAATGAATGGCTGGCGCACGGGGATGGGGGCAGGATTCTCCATTTCCCCCGAGTGGGGCCCTGCGGGGCATTGCCCCCCCTTGGCCGGGTTTTCCCCCCAAAAAAAACCGAGGCCGGGGGGAGGGACCCGGGGGTGTGGAGCTCTTGGGCATGGCTGCTTGGAGGGCAGGGGCCAAAGCCACCCTGAGCAGCCCTCCAGCCCTGGCCCCCCTGCCCCTGACAGCTCCCCCGCCCCCGGGGCCGAGTAGGCCCGAGGACCCCGTGCAACCCCTGCCCTCGGGAGCCAACTGGCTTGCCCGGGGGCGTGGCAGGGCTCCCCGCCCCGTGCCTTGGGCCTCTGGGATCAGGGGCCCCTCCAGCGTGCAGCGGGGGAGTTGGGGAGAGTCCCCCCCTTTTTCCCCCGGGGGGGGTTTAACGAGCTCCAAAGGGGACCTCCAGTTTGGCTCGGCCGGGGGGGAAGGGGGAGGCCCCCCTGGGAAAAGCCGCACCACCAGTCCCCCCAAGGGGGAGCCCTGCTAGCCCGCCAGCAATTACCCCTTTGAGCCTTTTCCGTCCCAGCCTGGTTTGGCTTTGGCCTTCCTTCCGCAGGGGGGCCCCCAACGGCCTCTGCTTTTGGGAAAACCTTCCCTTTGTCCCGCCCTTTGGCCTCCTAGAAAAAAAAAGTCACCTTAAAAAGTGGAAGATTTCCTTCTTTATGGGATTTTAGGACATATGCTTTTGCAAAAGGGGTAATCAACAAAATTGGGGGTTTTTAGCTGGGGAGGGCCCCCCCCCCTCCAAAACTGCCAGGGGCTGAGCAGAATTTTGAGTTGGGTGTAGGGGGAGGGCACAAAGAATCACAGAACATAAAAATTTAGGTTGGAAAGACTTTAAAATCATCGGTCCAACCCATTTCTAAACCCCAAAGATTGGCCCAAAAGCATGGCTCTGCCGGCGCCGCGGTTTCCCCCGCCACTTTTTGGGGTTTTGCCCCCTTCCCGGGGAAAGGGGTTACCTACCTCACCTTCCCCGGGGTCAATCCGAAAAATGGGCTTTTGGGGAACCAGGGTCCCTTTTACCAAAGGGGTTGCTGAAAGAAAGAGGACACAATACTCCCAAAGGCATGCGAAATTTCCCCTTTGAAATGGTGTCAGTGGGGCACCTGGGTATTGGGCCCTCCCCGGACTCCTTTTCTTGCCTTCCGCAGGAGCAGGGGCCGGGGGGCCTTTTGCCTGCGTGGGCCCCCCCCTGGGGGGGAAGGGGCCCCCCGCGGGGGATGGGGAGAAAAGGGCTCCCTGGAGTCCAGCAGCCCAAACCCGCCCCAGGGAGGGCCAGGGTTGGAGTGGCAAGAACAGCTCGGGCTCCCTGGGGGGAGCAAAAGGGGCTGAAAAGGCCCCCCCCGGGGCCCGCCCTGGGCCCCGCCCCTTCCCCCCTCTTTCTTGGGCTGAAGGCACAGAAAGGGAAAAGGGGATTCCCCAGGGGAGAAAGACAGATAAAAACTCCCTTTTTCCCCCTTTTCAGCGATCCTGGGGATCCCCAGGGCTCCAAAGGGAGCAGGGAAGGTTTCCGAATATCCCCCTCGGAATTAAGGGAAATGTTTATATAAATTTGCCCATGCCACGGATTATTTGTCAGGAAAGGTACATTCAAATGCCCCCAAATCCCGGGAAGGCTTCAAAAACCATTAAAAAATATTTTCGTAATTAAGTCAGACCCGTTGAGAAGGGTCACAGTTAAGCCTTTCCAGGTTGCGGGGACCCCTTTTTCCCCTTGGGGTTGGGACTGCAAGGGGGGGGGGGTAAAGGGCGGGGGAGCCTGTGCCTCCTGGTACTCCCCACCTTTTGCAGGTTTTTTAAAAACCCCTGGGGGAGCTCCCAGCCCGGGCCCCGGGGCCCCCCCCCCTCCCAAAGGAAACCTCACTAAATGTTTGGGGGGGAAACTGCAGTGCCAAGCTGTCCTCCCCCCCCCTCCCTCCCCCTGTTGCCCCCTGCCCGGGGAAAGCTCCCAACCCCCGGGCACATGGCCCCGGCCCTCTCGGGGCCCCACGGGGCCTTTTCTCTCCCTCTGCCCTTTTTCCCCCCCCGGGGCCCCCGTCCCGCTCCAGGGTTTTGGGCGTTTTCCCCCACGGGGAGCCCGCAGGAACCGTCCCCGATGCCCTGAGCCTGCTCGGGACAATTCCTCTGGGCTGTGCCCTTTTGTCGGGTTTTGCCCCCATGCCAAGCGCAGAGAGGCCGTCAAGCCTCAGCAGGGCTCAGGCCCGGGCACAGTTTTTTCCTCCGTGCGGGCCCCGGCCGCCCCCCTTTCCTGCAGGAAAGCCCCCTTTTTATAGAGCCCCCCTGTCCCCCCCCTTGGAAAGGGAAGAGGCCAGTTTTTTAGATGGAATCATTCATATCCAGGAGGCCCCCTTTTCAGGAGGAAATTTACTTGTCCAAACAGGGGGTTTGATCAAAAAACCTGATCCCCCGGCCTTTGGGGTGGCTAGGCCCCCCTCCTCCAAGCAGCCACACCTCAGGTTTTTTGGGGGGGCGGAAAAAGAGGGGGTCCTGGTGGTTTGGGCGCGGGGGACTATGCCCAATGCCTTCCCCGGGCTGGGGAGAAGCTTCGCGGCCAGGCTGGGGGGAACAGCCCTCGGGGGTGGAAGCAGCGCGGGGGGGCGAGGGTCCTGGCCCTTTCCGGGGTTCCGGGGCTTTGGCGTGTCCAGTGGCACGAGCCCTCGGCGCTGGCCCCAGGACAAGGCCGAGGGAAGCCCCACCACCCCTTTACATTTTCCTCCCAAATTTCTTAGGTGTTTTTGGCCCGGTAGGGGAAAAAAGGGTGAGGGGGGGGAGGCTTCCTGGTCCCTTCCCCCTTTTTCCGGGGGTTTTCTCCCGACGTGGGGGGCCCTGGCTCACCAAGGGTTTCCCGGTTCCCCCCCAGAGTTTATCCCCACTCACCCCAAGGGCCAGACGGTATTAGAAAATTTACAGCCCCCATTGGTGATTCATTTTTCCCCGGGGAAGAAGGAAAAGGGCCCCCCGAAAGGTTTTTTAAAAATGTTGAAACCAAATTGGAAAAGGAAAAGTCTTTTAAAGCTTATTTTAGTGTGTTCACAAAGGGGGTGTTTTCAGAACATGCCATGCTGAACTTAAAGGGGGCAGCTGCCCTTTTGAAAAAGGGAACTGGACTTTTTCCAACCTCCTGTTGGGCTGCACTGAGCTTGGGGTGGCTCCCCCCCCCAAAAGAGAAGACCCTCTCGCCGCTTCAACCCCGTGACAGACAAACAGAGATGCAAAATCCCTCATAAAGGAACCAAGACAAGACAAGGAACCCCCCGGCACCTCTGCACCCCCTGGTACCCCCTTTGGGCAACCTCCTTCCAGAGACGGGGGACTAAAACCCCCCCCCGTTTGGGGAGGGGGGGAAAAAAACTGCCAGAGTAAAGTACCTGGAGCATTCGGCATGAAAAACAATGAGTAACCCCCCCCCTCGTGTTCCTTTTTTTTCCCCTCATGGAAACAATTTGGGCCCACCTTCCCCCCAACCAAAAAAAGTATATTTTGGGGTTCGGTTCGACGCCCTCTGAGTTTCCCCCAAAGCGTGCACCAGCGGTTTGGGCGGGGGGCCCCCCAAAGAATCACTTTTTGGGTAGCTATAACCCCCCTCCCAAACCCTTCTTTCTCCCTCTTTCCCTTGTTTCCCCTTCTCTTCCCAGTTTCCCCCCCCCTAAAAAAATGCATATTCAGTTGGGGTTTATCATTAAAAAATTGCATTTTGTTGATTTTTTTATGCAAAACCCCTGGCCTTTGTTGGTTATTTTTTGCACCAAAAAAATCATTCGTCACCGTTCATTTTAGGTGGACCTCAATAATGGGGACGAGGATGGGGGTTTGGTAGCCAGTGGATTTTTTAGGTTCTGTTATCGTAAACTCCGTCAGACTGCATATGCCAAAGCCAAAAACTCACCCCTTTATTAAGCAACAGGGCCCCGGGAATGCACAAAAGATTTTTCGGTGCAAAAGGGGGAAATTGTTACAGCACTTTGTTATGATCTTACCGCACGGACACCGACATGATACTCCCCCTAATCCCATATTGATATTGGAATTGATGTTGTTTTTGGGGTTTTTTTTTCTAACCTGTTACTGTTGTTAAATGCTTATTTGGTACCTGGACTGTCTAAAAGGGGGGGGAAGACCTGAAGAAATTAAACTGTGCTTTTTTGACGATATTGCCCTTCACCCAAAATGGGCAAAGGGGTGGCCAGCGAAGGCTGAGTGGTTCCCCCGTTCTAGGTTTTTGGTCCCTCACAAAAAAAAAAACATTTGTGTGCGTTTTTGTGGTGTGATTTTGTATCTGGACTGTCTGGGAAAGGAAGGGACAAAACCCGA